>NC_079451.1:484372-546988 GCF_903798145.1 Danio aesculapii | reverse complement strand
GGATAAACCTGATATAAACATCTGAAGCTTGTCACTTCCGCCTAAATGGATCAACGATTCTTTCATACTTCAGATTCTCATCAAATCTTCTGACCAATTAAAGGCTCTCTAGTGTCTGACATGCCCCGCCCCCTTCTTCTCATTGGCTGCTCATTTGATGTGCTTGAGCTCGACCACACTCACTAGTTGAGCTGTGAGTTAAATACAATGTTATTGGCTGTTTTTTGAAAAGGGGAGGAGCTACTCCATGCCCGCCCTCTCTTCATGTTTCAGTTGAGATTAAGTCAAATGTCCAATAAAAAATGCACGTTTCAAAGCAGTTCATGGGAGCTTTAATATGGGACCTTCATATATAGGTTGATATATATTCTTACGCCTGGTGTTGTGTTCAAATTTTCAACACTAAAGGCTCTATTTTAACGATATAGGTGCAGTCTACAGCTCATGGCGCAAAAGCATTAATGGCGCGTCTGAATCCACTTTTGCTATTTTAAGGAGGAATAAATCCTCGGTGCATGGTCTAACAGGGTTGAGCTTATTCTCTTAATGAGTTCTGGGTGTGTTTTGAGCATAACGTGCATTAAACCAATCAGAGTCTCGTCTCTCATTCCCTTTAAGAGTCAGTTGCGTCGCTCCATGGTGCATTTGCTATTTACATGGCGACTTTGTAAGTGTAAAAACTGAACGCTTCACTAGAGAAAACAGTTAAACAGAGCATCTGCAGCGCGAGGATAAAGAACGAGCCTCCTCCATTCAGCCTCTTTATTTTCTCTTTACTTTTACTCTTCACTTTACTCCTTTACTTTGGTGGAGTGAGGAAACGGTGGAAACTCACTCCACTGAACACATCATTAGCCCACATATTTAATTTCCTTTGTTAAGCACAAAGATTTGCTTCAAAACTCTTTCTAAATTCAGTTCTAATCTCCAGCAAAGGAATAAATGAACAATAATAATGAAGTGTGGTCAAAACACTGAGTTATATCCAAACACACGTCCTGTTCTGATGCCCCATATGGTGATGCAGACGTCTCCAAAACCCCACAGCTGGACAAATCTACACTAGTTTTAATTAAAGCAAATATAAATCTGCAGATAATCAATAATCCTGCTGATAATAATCACATTATACAGATGCAGATTATCATGAATGAACTGAAAAAGCCCCCCGAGGTGAAGAAGGCATGGAGGCAGTGCTGTTTATATTGATGTAGAAAATCATCATTTCTGGATCATTTTAATCCTTTAATTGTTTTCATCTGTAAAGATATTTGTGTGTTGCTGATCATCCTGTGTGTGTTCAGCAGTGTGGGAGTGTTTAGACCTGCATATGCGCATAACTAACACGCTCTGCTGGACTTTAAACCTGCTTTTAGTTGGTCAATGGTGCTGTTGGTCTATTTCAGTTCCTCAAAATAGCAACGCTCCAACAATGCGCCTAAACACACCTCCTGTTCAGACCAGCACACATATGAGTCCGCAGAGTAACGCAAATGGATTTACTATTAAAACAACATGGAGCAAAACCTGAAAATTACTGTTGCGCTGGTCTGAAAATAGCAATAAATCACGCCAAACATGTCTTGCGCCGTATTGCACTGGATGAGTGATAGGACCCTAAATATGTCCTTAGAGCACAATATTGTTTCTGCTTTAGGTAAAGTACATGTCTCAGGTTATGTGTATAGTTAAGTATTTATAGTATATATTTATAGTTAGATTAGCGCTGCAGTATGTTAGTTAGGTATAGGTTTAAAATAGTTCTTACGTCCAAGTATTGTGTTCATGTTTCTGATTGTGTTTATTTATGTAGCACCTTGATCCTGTGAGATACCCTAATGCAGTCCTTATGTCCACACATGACGAGGAATGACAATAAAACTTGACGTTGATACGGTGCAATCACAGAAACAGACTTATTGAGAGACGAAGGTGCTACAAAACCCTGTAGATCATGATCTGCTGGATAACCTCAGTTTACTTGCTGGATCTTGAAGTCCCGTGGAGAAAAACAACCAAGAACTGTAGTCAACAAGAACTGTAGTCTATCCAGCAAAACTCAGCACTGTTGGGAGCGAGTGACAGCGAGGAGGAGCCGCTGCCGCAGTCGTATTGATTTATTTTAATTAGCAACTCGTTAAATCGTCTGTTTGCTAAACAAACATGAGTCTGAGTCTGGATTTACACTCAGGTCTTAATGAGTTCTGCACCTCGAGAGCCCTGGAGACAACAGAGAGTGAGACAGATGGAAAAGACAGACAGACTGACAGACAGACAGACAGACACATGGACAGATGAACAGACAGACAGACAGACAGACAGGCAGACAGGCAGGCAGACAGACAGATGGACAGATCAACAGGCAGACAGACAGATGGACAGATCAACAGACAGACAGACAGATGGACAGATCAACTGACAGACCGACAAATGGACAGATGGACAGACAGACAGATCAACAGACAGACAGACAGATGGACAGACAGACAGATCAACAGAAAGACAGACAGACTGACAGACAGACACATGGACAGATCAACTGACAGACAGACAGACAGACAACTGGACAGACGGACAGACAGACACATGGATAGATTGACAGACAGGCAGAAAGACAGACAGACAGATGGACAGATCAACTGACAGACAGACAAATGGACAGATGGACAGACAGACAGATCAACAGACAGACAGACAGACAGACAGACAGACAGACAGACAGACAGACAGACAGACAGACAGATGGACAGATCAACAGACAGACAGACAGATGGACAGACAGACAGATCAACAGACAGACAGACAGACAGATGGACAGACTGACGGACGGACGGATGGACACATGGATAGATTGACAGACAGACAGACAGACAGACAGACAGACAGATCAACAGACAGACAGACAGACAGACAGACAGACAGCAGTAATACTCTTCCTCTGTCTGCAGTAACTCTGTAAACAGTTCTGCTGCTTTAACTTAAAGAAGAGAGAGAGAGAGAGAGACAGTCTGTGTGTGTCTGATAAACGGACAGACGGCTGTGTCCACGTGTGTGTGTGTGTGTGCGTGGCCTGTGGACGCAGCGCTGACCCTGTTAGCGGGTGTAAATTGAGGAATTGTTTGCTTTGATTAAATCTGGCGTTAATCTGCGCACACTTCCTGGGTCAGAGTTGAGTGTGTGCCGCAGCCGCTGCGCTGTGTGTGTGTTTGTGTGTGTGTTCCTCATTAAAGAACAGCTTCATTAGCTCTGCTCGACTGGACCGGTGTTTCTGCCAGACGAGATGCTTTATTGATGAGCAGACGCGCCTCAGAGCTGTGTTTCAATTCACGCCTGCTCCGGCAGACCACTGACCCGGCTCCTCATTGGCCGGCCTCTCGTCTCTCCCTGCGCTGTGATTGGCCGGGGCTGTTGGCCGGGGTCCAGAGGAGGAGCGGTTCGGTTTGGGGTTTTCAGCAAAGGAATGCTGACGATAGGGCCGGTTACCAGGTGTGGCGGCACACACACACACACACACACACACACACACACCGGCAGTCTTGCACACACACTGATACACAAACACGCACACGCACACACGCACACACACACACACACACACACACACACCGGCAGTCTTGCACACACACTGATACACAAACACGCACACACCACATAAACGTATGTGCACACGCACTCACACACACACACACACACACGCACACACACACACACTGCTGTCTGTCAGGAATTCCTCTTGTGGTCTGTCTGTGGGCCTGCGCTGCTCTGTCGAGGGTTTGGCTGTGTTTGAAGTCTCTCTCTCAAACACACACACACACAGACACACACACACACACACACACACACACACACACACACACACAGTGTTGGATGTTGATGCAGCTCTGCACTAGAGCGAGGTCAAGTGGCCTCCTGCAGCTCTGAGTCCATAACTCACCGCAACGTGTGTGTGTGTGTGTGTGTGTGACTATGTTTATGTGTCTCTCTATGTGTGTGTCTGTGTTCGTGTGTGTGTGTCTGTTTGTATCTGTGTTTGTTTGTTTGCATGTTTGTTTCTCACTCTGTGTGTGTGTGTGTGTGTGTGTGTGTGTATGTCTGTATGCTTTTGTGTGTGTGTTTGTGTGTCTCCCGCTATGTATGTTTGTATGTGTGTGTGTGTGTGTGTGTGTGTGTGTGTGTGTGTCTCCTGCAGTGTTGGTCTTTGTTGCGAGCGTCAGTGAAGGACACATTCTGTGGCATATCCAGAGGAATGACCCCTGCGTGACCCTTCACCTCTGCTTTAATTATTTGTTTGAAGACAGCATGAGGTTCCCATGCAGAGCGCAGCGCGGGGGACTGTGTGTGTGTGTGTGTGTGTGTGTGTGTGTATTCAGCTTCAGTAAAGACTCTAGCAGACACACTGCATCATCACGTTTACAGCACACACACCACATCCACCATCACATTCAGTATAGGGTTGGTATGTGTGTGTGTGTGTGTGTGTGTGTGTGTGTGTGTGTGTGTGTGTACGTGTGTGTTTTCTAAATAAATATTTATTTGTACGTTTAACGTGTTGTAAAAAGACATGAATAAACGTCTGGAGAAATCTGGTGTATGTGTATGTGCGTATCTGTGTGGGATGTGGTGGTGTGTGTGTGTGTATTTTTGTGAAATTTGGTGTGTGTTTGAATGCATGTATGTATGTGGTTATGTGTGAATGTGAGTACATGTGTGTGTGTGTTTGTGTGTGTGTTTATGTGTGTTTGAATGCATGTATGTATGTGGTTATGTGTGTGCGTGTGTGTGTGTGTATTTAAATGCATGTATGTATGTGGTTATGTGTGTGCGTGTGTGTATTTAAATGCATGTTTGTATGTGGTTATGTGTGAGTGTGAGTACATGTGTGTGTGTTTGTGTGTGTGTTTATGTGTCTTTGAATGCATGTATGTATGTGGTTATGTGTGAGTGTGAGTACGTGTGTGTGTGTGTTTGTGTGTGTGTTTATGTGTGTTTGAATGCATGTATGTATGTGGTTATGTGTGTGCGTGTGTGTGTGTGTTTATTTGTGTGAGATGTGATGTGTGTGATGGCGGGTGTTGTTCTAAGCACACCCTATTAGCAGCTCATGTGTGGAGGTGGACACAGTTATCAGAGGCTGGACTGATAATCTCAATTGGCTTTACACACACGCACTCTGATAACATGTGTTCTGGGGCCGCAGTGCTGAAGGGCCGCTCCTGCAGGGTTACTGTGGCAACAATTTGGAGAGGCAAAACAGAGGCTCGGTGTGTGTGTGTGTGTGTGTCAGTCCCAGCAGCAACTCTTAAAGAAATTCATAAATCTCTCTCTCTCTCTCTCTCTCTCTCTCTCTCTCTCTCTCCCTCTCCCTCTCCCTCTCCCCTCTCTCTCTCTCTCTCTCTCTCTCCCTCTCCCTCTCCCTCTCCCTCTCCCTCTCCCTCTCTCTCTCTCTCTCTCTCTCCCTCTCCCTCTCCCTCTCCCTCTCCCTCTCCCTCTCTCTCTCTCTCTCTCTCTCTCCCTCTCCCTCTCTCTCTCCCTCTCCCTCTCTCTCTCTCTCTCTCTCTCTCTCTCTCTCTCTCTCTCTCTCTCTCTCTCTCTCTCTCCCTCTCTCACACCAGACTTTGAATGAAAGTGATGTGATCAATCCTACAGTTTAGTGTCATTATAAACAAATATTTGACCACACTTTGAAGCTACTGCTGTGTGTGTGTGTGTGTGTGTGTGTGTGTGTGTGTGTGATGAATTGTGCAGGTGTTTTCTAATGATCCCTGAATCCCATATTTCCTGATGTATTTTGACAGATCATAGCCTGGACTGTGTTTTTAAGTCTTGAGTTATTTGATCGCTTCATTCATGAAGTATTAGTATTCAGTTTTATCATTTCATTTAATCACATATTATTTTTGTTCTTCCTATTTGCAGTGTGTGTGTGTGTGTGTGTGTGTGTGTGTGTGTGTGTGTCTATAATTGAATGTGTTTACGTATGGGATGCTGTTCTCATATTTAAACTAAACCCCATATTTACTCATTTATTTTCGATAGATGATAGTTTGGACTGTGTTAAAGTCTTATTAAACTGCTTTATTTATTTATGAAGTATTATTATTATTATTTTTTTTATTACTTTTATTACTATTATTATTATTATTAATATTATTATTATCATTATCATTATTATTATTCTTTCCTATTTAAAGTGTGTTTGTTTCAGCCTGATGTGACTGAAAGTATTTTACGTTTCGTCAGTTTTGTGGCTAACTCGTATAAATTCGTATGAGTTCAGTCGTACAAAAATGTTCGATTTTAAAAAGGAGGCTTGACCCCGCCCCTAAACCAAACCACCATTGGATGATGAGCAAATCGTACGAATTCAGAGCCACTAAATCAAAAAGTTACGAACTGCCGTGAGATTGTGTTGGTTTGTTTATGTGTCTTTATGTTTATGTATGTTATTTATGGGATGCTATTGAATGACTGAATTTCCTTCGGGATCAATAAAGCATCTAGCTATATAATGTTTTCCATGTGTGAGTTGACGCTCTTTTACTGAGCATCAAAAGAAAGCAAAGTTATTGCTGATGATCTCGATGCATCTCATATTTAAACTAAATCCCAGATTTATTAACTAGATAGATGATAACTTGGACATATTTGATCGCTTAATTTACTAATAAAATATTATTATTATGATTTTACTTCTGTTCTTCCTATTTGAAGTGTGTTTGTTTACATGTTTATAATATATATATATATATATATATATATATATATATATATATACAAATTATTCGCCCTCCTGTGAATTTATTTATTTATTTCTCAAATATTCCCCGAATGATGTTTCTCAGATTCAGGAGTTTCTCACAGTATTTCCTCTAATATTTGTTCTTCTGGAGAAAGTCTTATTTGTTTTATTTCAGCTAGAATAAAAGCAGTTTTTAATTGTCAATATTTGAGGTCAATATTATTAGCCCCCTTCAGCAATATTAGTGTTGGATTGTCTCCAGAATAAACCACTGTTATACAATGACTTGCCTAATTACCCTAACTTTACCCTAATTACCCTAGTGAAGCCTTTAAATGTCACCTTAAGCTGAATACTAGTGTCTTGAAGAACATCTAGCCTAATATTATGTGCTGTCATCAGGATATAGACATCAGTTATTAAAGATGAGTTATTAACACTATTATGATTAGAAATGTGTTGAAAAAAAGGAGAAATTGGAGAAAAAATATCAATCAATAAAGCATCCAACTAACTAACTAATGAACTGATTAACCCAAGTTTTCGAGAACACCGTGCATTAGTTGTCGCTGTTTTCCTGAGCATCCACACGACACAAAGAAATGAAAGCTCTTCCTCTTCGGCAGCTGCGTGTTTAGAGTCACCGTGAGAGCACAGATTGCGGGTGTTTAAGTTAATGGCAGGTAAAAGCCTCACGCAGATCGGCTTCAGGAGGGATTTCAGCCCAAATTGATTCCAGTCCTGCTTGTATCTAATGACCGTCCAGACCCGTAGAGTCGCACGCTTTTCTTTTTTCATGCGGGATAGTCCCAGCACGATCCCAAACTTGCAGCTAATATCAAACACATGCTTCGACCCAACTCCTCTGTGCTGCGCTTCTACATTTCTAACATACCGAATACACCTTTTGATAAACAAAAGTATTCATTTATTGATTCATTTATAGAGGTAACACTGTAAAGATTCATTAATTATTGCATTTACTAACATGAGCAAACAAAGAACAACACATTTATTACAGTATTTGTTCAGGTTAGTACCGTTAGTTAACATTAGTTGTTAGTTACTGAAAGCACGCTGCATTAACTACTGTTAACAAGCATGAATGTGGAGGATAATCATGCATGAGTAAATGTTGAAGTGTGATTAATAAATGCAGCACAAGTACTGTTCATTATTAGTTCATTAATACATTCACCAACGAAGCCTCATTGTGAAGTCTGATAGAAACTGAATTGAAATGAAAGTGACCGACTCCTCTTTAAACACAGGTCTCTCTCGGCCATTTTGCCTTTAAAAACAATATAAAAGGGGTTTCTCTGACCCCCTGATGACCCACCCTCAGAGCTGCAGGACAGAGGGTTTGTGGAGCTGCGCTTATTTGCCGGCGCGCGGGTGATAAAACTTCAGACAGGCTAATTGATGGTCTCGCTGACATAACAATAGCTGCTGAAAGCCTGGAGCTCATTTACAGACAGCTGGAGAGAGAGAGAGACCCCTGCCTAGGGGCCCTGACTAGGGGGCAGAGGACCAACTCAAAGAAACGTTTGTATGGAGGCTCCTGCAAAACGTCGCACTCCTCTGAGTGTCCCGCGAGCGTGAAAGTGTGAAGGATAATGTTTGTGCATGAGACAACCAATGAGCAATACATTGATGACAGCGTTTGTTCTGGTTAGGAAACGTTCGTTAATAAAACACAGTTGATCATGTTAACTCACGGCGCGTTAACTAATGCTAAATTTGACCACACTGTAGAATAATATCTGTTAATGAACAGTTGCTGCACTCTGAGATGTTTTCTGTCCACTTTTGATAATGAAAAATCCACTTTACAGTTTAAACAATGTGAGTTTTATTGACATTTTAGTAGCTTGAAATAGGCTAATGTACAGAATAAGAAATAATATCAAGAGATATACGTTTTCAATAGCGTAATATATAATCTGATCCCTATGCTAACAGTCAATTGGGCTTAAATCAGATTGAATAATAGGTTAATAACAAGGAATTAGGTCGCTGGTTCGAGTGCCGGCTGGGTCAGTGTGTTTTGCATGTTCTCCCCGTGTTGGTGTGGGTTTTCTCCGGGTGCTCCGGTTTCCCCCACAGTCCAAACACATGCGCTATAGGGGAATTGATCAACTAAACTGGCTGTAGTGTATGTGAGTGTGTCCCATTGAATGTATTTCCCAAGAATGTGTGTTTCCCAGTGATGGGTTGCAGCTGGAAGAGCATCTGCTGCATAAAACATATACCGGAATAGTTGGTGGTTCATTCCACTGTGGCAACCCCTAATTAAAAAAGGCACTTAGCCAAAGGAAAATGAGTGAACAATAAATTAGAAGCACATAACCCTAAATGCAAGCCTACTCCTAACATAAACTATAATCTTGTGTCTGAAATCTGATTGGTTGATTGAAATGTTATTCCACATGTGTGTTAATCCAGAAACCCAGTGCAGAAACAGGGTTACAGTGTTCTCAGTATTGGAGAAATAATTCAGAGTTTGCATTTCTACAGGTTCATCTCGTGGTAATTCTTAGTTTATTGATTTAGTAGCTAATTTGAAGGAAATTGAAGTACCTAATTTGAAGGAGGTAGATTGCTTTTCTTATGTCTGGCTGTTTCCTATGTTTGTGCCTGGTGCTCTGTAGCGCCGACTAGACGGTAACAGTTCGAACAGGTAGTGTGCTGGGTGCGAGGCATCCAGAGTGATTTGGAAGAACAGCGTCCAAGTACAGAGATCAAATTCATTCGTTCATTCATTTTCCTTTGGCTTAGTCTCTATTTCAGAGGTCGCCACAGCATGATGAACCGCCAACTATTCCAGCATATGTTTTACGCAGCGGATGCCCTTGCAGCTGCAACTCAGTACTGAGAAACACCCATACACAGTCATTTACAGGGGAGTAGCGGACGTTTTAAAAGTAAGGGGGACAGCTGAATGAAATTAAAAGTTTACGATCATATAATTATTGATCCCCTGTTTTCTAAATGGTCTGTCTCTAAAAGTGAGGGGGACGTATCTCCCCTGTACCCCCTGGTTGCTACGACCCTGCTCATTTACACACTGATACACTACGGCCAGTTTAGTTGATCAGTTCCCCTATAGCGCATGTGTTTGGACTGTGGGGGAAACTGGAGCACCCGGAGGAAACCCACACCAACACGGGGAGAACATGCAAACTCCACACAGAACACCAACTGACCCAGTTGGGACTCAAACCAGTGACCTTCTTGTTTTAAGGCCACAATGCTAACCACTGAGCCACCACAGAGCTCCAATTCTCCTGAAAATGTTGGTCCGACTGTGATTTTGTGTTTTGGTCCAGTCTTGAGTACAGCAC
This sequence comes from Danio aesculapii, assembly GCF_903798145.1. NCBI lineage: Eukaryota > Metazoa > Chordata > Actinopteri > Cypriniformes > Danionidae > Danio > Danio aesculapii. Next base: position 536,905 of record NC_079451.1, on the reverse strand, counting down.
CAATGCTTAATGTCTTGTAATAGCTTGGATTTAACAGGTCTCCTTCTTCCTTGTGTTTTCAGGTTCATTAACGCCAGAAGAAGAATAGTGCAGCCCATGATCGACCAGTCAAATCGAGCAGGTAAACACCTCAGTCTCGTCTTCCCTTCATGTTCTGATCTCCAGGCTTGTCTCCGGTGTCTACAGCACAACAACAGCAGATTGAATCTAAGTGAATGTTTCTCCATCTCGCCGCTTTGAAGTCCATTAGTGAATCTCGGCGCTAATTAGCCACATGAGAACTTTACAGTAACTCTGCAGCGGCCCGCGGTTTCTCTTTGTGTTACGCTACATTAGAAGGCGATCTGCATAATCATGTATGAATTGGCATCAGCAACAGAAGGGGAAATTCTCTCGTTTTTTGAGTTATTGATGGCTCGATTATGATTCTCGCTGTGAGCTGAAGTTCTGATGATGTGACTTGGAGAAATTGTTCAACTGAGTCCATTAGGAGGTTGGCAGTGACTGATAGACACACTGGTCTACTGGTCATGGGTGAGATTATGATTATGAATGAGGATGCAGATCTAAACATCCCAGCGACAGCATGTGTGGTTTCTAGATCCCTGCAATGTTATGATCTACTGACCCCCCTAAGTAGTGGACTAGGCATTGGACTTTTCCAAACCGCAGTACTCCTCATAACTGGTTATCTCATGCATATAATGCAGTGCTTCCCAACCCTGCTCCTAAAGGCACACCAACTGTACACATTCTCAACCTCTCTCCAATCAAACACAACTGAATGAACTCATCAGAACATTAGAAGAGACTCCAAACCCTCAAAACCTGAAGTTAATGGGTCAGATAAGGGAGGCACCAGAGTGTGTACTGTTGGTGTGTCTCTGGAAACCGGTTGGGAAACACTACTATAGTGGACATCATTCAGAGCTGCTGGACGGTTGTGTTGATGTAATCGTTTCACGTCCTGTCGGTGCTTATACATGTTGGAGATTGAGCGAAGACCTGCGTGTGTGTGTGTGTGTGTGTGTGTGTGTGTGTGTGTGTGGCTGATGAACAGCTCACTGTGTTTGGGCTGCTGCTGGGATAATCGCTGATTGTCTGGTGTGTCTTCTCTCTTCTTCCCCTGCTGTCCACGTTTGACTTCAATCAGGTTTTCTTCTTGATCCTTCAGTGAGCCAGGGAGCAGCGTACAGTCCAGAGGGGCAGCCAATGGGCAGCTTCGTGCTGGACGGGCAGCAACACATGGGCATCCGGCCAGCAGGTGAGATGCGCTGACCCTCTACCTCAAATCATGTCTTGTCGATCTCACGCTTATTGCTCTTAGCACAGCAGTGACCAGTCCCGCTCCTGGAGCACATGTAGGCAAGTTCTGTCCTGGAGAATATTAGTTTAGGCCTTGCCCACAGCAACACGGCAGTTTGCCCGTTTGTCAACACAAACCACAGTGTCAGGTGACTAAACCCGAAACTTTCTGAAAACTCCGGCCAGGGTGGAGATTTCCCAAAGCTATGGGTACAGTGTGCTCATGTGGACACTACAACTATTAGCCTCATCACATCAGCGTGTGAATTCTGTGTGTTTACCTCAAACACACTGCATAATCCACATTGTTCACACTGCAGGACGGTAAAATGCCTTTGTTCTCGCGTTTGCATTGACTTGTAGGCAATTTAACTGCACCACAGTGTGTTTTTTTGCTTTTCATGTGGATTGAGATTCTTTTAAAAAGAATCCCCATCATGGACTGGACTGAACAAAAAACATACCAGCTTGCAGCTTAATAGTAACACACTGGGCCCTATCATACACACGGCGCAATAGAGCGCAAGACGTGTTTGGCGTGATTTGTTGCTATTTTCAGACCTGCACAACCGTGATTTTCACATTTTGCGTCACGTTGTTTAAATAGCAAATGGTGTGCTGGTCTGAACAGGAGGTGTGTTAAGGCGCATTGTTGGAGCGTTGCTGTTTTGAGGAACTGAAATAGACCAACAGCACCATTGACCAACTAAAAGCTGCTGTAAAGTCCAGCAGAGCGTGTTAGTTATGCGCATATGCAGGTCTAAACACTCACACACTGCTGAATACACACAGGATGATCAGCAACACACAAATATCTTTACAGATGAAAACAATTAAAGGATTAAAATGATCCAGAAATGATGATTTTCTACATCAATATAAACAGCACTGCCTCCATGCCTTCTTCACCTCGGGGGGCTTTTTCAGTTCATTCATGATAATCTGCATCTGTATAATGTGATTATTATCAGCAGGATTATTGATTATCTGCAGATTTATATTTGCTTTAATTAAAACTAGTGTAGATTTGTCCAGCTGTGGGGTTTTGGAGACGTCTGCATCACCATATGGGGCATCAGAACAGGACGTGTGTTTGGATATAACTCAGTGTTTTGACCACACTTCATTATTATTGTTCATTTATTCCTTTGCTGGAGATTGTAAATAGTTTTGGAGAAAATCTAAAGGAAATTAAATATGTGGGCTGATGGATGTGTTCAGTGGAGTGAGTCTCCACCGTTTCCTCACTTCACCAAAGTAAAGGAGTAAAGTGAAGAGTAACAGTAAAGAGAAAGTAAAGAGGCTGAATGGAGGAGGCTCGTTCTTTATCCTCGCGCTGCAGATGCTCTGTTTAACTGTGTTCTCTAGTCAAGTGTTCAGTTTTTATACTTACAAAGTCGCCATGTAAATAGCAAACGCACCATGGAGTGACGCAACTGACTCTTAAAGGGAATGGGAGACGAGACTCTGATTGGTTTAATGCACGTTATGCTCAAAACACAGCCAGAACTCATTAAGAGAATAAGCTCAACCCTGTTAGACCATGCGCCGGGGCACACCCATAATTCTCCCTGCTTAAAATAAGCAAAAGTGGATTCGGACCTTAATGCTTTTGCGCCATGCACTTTAGAGTTTGCACCTAGATTGTTAAAATCGAGCCCTCAGACCTTGATTAGCTTGTTCAGGTGTGAATGGTTAGGGTAGAGGAAAAACTCTTCAGGAACCAAATCCTGAAGAATCAGTGTTGAAGCTACATATTTAACTTCCTTATTGCATATTTAAAGTCCAGTTTACTTTGCTTTGTATTTTAAATGATTTATGTACAGTCAAATGATCATTTAAGCAAATTCATCAATTGAGCTGGCTCCTCTGCGCATCGCTATGGAGTATATCAATATGGTTCCAGTATTATCTGGCAGGATCAGCTTAGTCTCTTTGATCGCGTCTCATTGGACTGCTTGGTGAATTTTGAAGTTGTTTTATTTGCAAATTACAGGAAATCAAACTTAAGATTATGATAAATGAACTTAAAACTGTCTTATTAGAATCGCATCTCCGTCAGTGCTTAATTGGCATGTGTATATGAAGACTCATCTGCTAACCTGTAAGCAGCTAGAGGAAGGTTAACTAGGATAAGCCGCAACAGTACGTGTGCAGGATGAGGGACATAAGCTCCTCCAGGAGAAGGATTGGACACCCATGTCTCCGATTAAACTGACATAACAACTGAAGTCTCGTTATTCAAAGATGTTTTTTGCAGGAGAGTTTAGATTAGCCCAGATTGTGCTTAGAAGTCTGTAATTAACAAACCCAATCTCACTGAGATCAAATGATATGAACATCTATTCATCGAGAGAGATTAAATCAAGAACTCAACTCCTGTGCTTTAATAGAGCAAGATCTGTCTATTTTCTCTATTCTGCTGTGTGTTGGTCGTAATGCAGGTTTCTGACGGCCACCGTGTGTGTGTGTGTGTGTGTCTCCGCAGGTCCTATGAGTGGCATGGGCATGAACATGGGTATGGACGGCCAGTGGCACTACATGTAACGGCTGCACCGAAAAGAAAAGGGGGAAGTAAGTACACTGGGAGTCTTTTTCTTCTTTCAGGAGTCCTTCCTGTCTTTTTTTCCTGTCAGAATTCCCCTGAAAGCCCAAAATAACACAGCAGACGCTCTGCTTTACAGCGCCAAATATCAAGGCAGCAGAACAAGTCAGGTGAGACGTGGGTTAGTGCGATGTTTCCTGCTGAAAAACAAGAAAAAACAAGGCAGAAAAGCACTAAAGGGGAATTTATTTATCGCTGCAGCAGCGGCGGCGGCGGCGCTTCATGTCTCATGCGGCCAATGCAAATGTTGGACATTTGGGAAGGGAAAAAAATGGCATCTCCTGGGGTAGAAGATGACGGGGTGAAATTAAGCAGGCTCCAGTGAAGCGATAAAAAAAGGAGAAGTGAAACTGTCCTCAGAGTGACATAAATCCGTCAGGGGAAGGATTGATGGCCAAATTATCTTATATGCAAAGACGGGAGCAGTGCAGTGCTTTACGCTCCCGGAGAGAGATATAGAGACGGCGGGTGACACGGCCATCCTTCACCGGGGAAGCCGTGCTTTTTTTTTTACTGGGACCAGAATCTGAATATCTGCAAATGGGTGTGTGAGAGAACAGCACTAAAGAACGGAGATCTGGCTTGCGTTCCTCGTCTGATTAAGACACCCATTACGCTTCCCGCCGGCGCCGCGCCACTGACATTTTAGAAATCAAGACGTATGGCGTCCCAAAGGTGGCAGGGCAGAGAAGATTTTATTTAACACCTCTACTTCCTGCTCAATGAGCCTCAATATAATAACACTTTGCTTGATTAAAAGAACCCTTTATATGTAAATAGACGGCAGTTTCCTGTAGGTCACCATAGCGGTGCTGCAATGGAGCCCCCCCACACACACACACACACACTCGTTAATAGACTCAGGAACGCGGTGAATGCCTTCCCTAAAACAGCCGCAGAGACAACATTTGCTCAGCTTGGATAATTTTTAATACGGCGCGGGATAATTCTCAGACTATTTAATTACGTAACATATTTTATGCTTCATGAGCAATTAGATTAATGGCTTAATGCGGAGGAATATTAGCCATCTCTGATTCGATTACACACACACACACACACACACACACAATATGCTCATATTTGCTGTTTAATTATGATTGGCCATGAGGTGTGCTGTTACTGAAGGATGCAGATCGTGACACACACACGTCTACTGCGCTCTTTACAGGAAGATCTGCAGGTTAAATAACGACGCCTTCGGACGTTTGGAGATGCTTTAATTACAATCTGCAGCGCTACAGGAATTTGCAGCGAGAGCCCCGCTGACCTTGCAGTGACCTGCTTTAAATGATGTTGTTAATGCCCCTGGGGTCACGTTACAAAACACGGACGCTCTGCGTGTGTGCTGCACCGCGACACAAGCTCTTCGACATTATCAAAACACACACACATGAATCTGTGCTTGCACTTCTCTTTACAGTCTCTCGTCTTATATGGAGCCTGTTGCTAAACAGCCTCTAAATTGATCACGTTTGTAAGGGATCTGGTGATGCTTCTTGCTATTAATAAAGCAACGAAGACTTTGCCTTAATAACCTCCTGATCTCCTGCTTATTAATAGTTGTTAAGGTAGTAGTTGGGTTTAGGTATTGGAGATATGGAATTAGATCATATGTGCTTTATAACCAGCCGATATCTTAATAACAGGCCTGTAATAAGACTCTAGTGAATAGTGTGAATTTGTACTTGAACTGAAGTGTCACCAAGGCAAGTCAGATCTCATCCTGTCAGTAATGTCAGTGGGGATTCTGACATGTTTAAGTATTATGAAGTTATTTCTGCAAAATCCACATGATATCATCCTGTATGGTGTATTTATAACAGTCTCTAAATAAATGATCAGGTTTGTAAAGGATTTGGTGATGCTTCATTTTAAGATGCAATTCTGGCTATTAATAAAGCATCAGCTATGATTATGGTAACACTTTATTTTGATGGTCTATTTGAGTATTAGTAGACTGACTGCTTAATATCTGTTGATACTGCTGCTAAGCAGACATTTAACTGACCATGAGAAACTTTGCTAGTACATGTCAACTTACACTAACCCTAACCCCAACCTAACAGTCTACTCATAATCTGATGAGAATTAGCTGGCATGTAGATGCAATGTAACTCAAACTCAACAAACAGACCATCAAAATAAAGTGACCATGATTATTGCCCCAATAAACTCTAAATCTGCTGCTTATTATTAATTAAGGTAGTAGTTGAGTTTAGGTATTGGCGATGTAGAATAAGATCATGCACAATATGTGCTTTATAACCAGCCGATATCTTAATAATAGCCTCGTAATAAGACTCTAGTAAATAGTGTGAATTTGTACTTGAACTAAAGTGTCACCAAGGCAAGTCAGATCTCATCCTGTCAGTAATATCAGTGGTGATTCTGAACGCTGATTCACTTAAGTATTATGAAGTTATTCCTGCAAAATCCATATATCATCCTGTATGGTGTATTTATAAACAGTCTCTATATAAATGATCAGGTTTGTAAATGTTTGCTTCATTTTAAGGTGCAATTCTTGCTATTATTAAAGCATCAGCTATTATTATTGCCTCAATAAACTCCAAATCTGCTGCTTATTAATAATTAAGGTAGTAGTTGGGTTTTGGTATTGGCAATGTGGAATAAGATCATGCACAATATGTGCTTTATAACCAGCCGATATCTTAATAACAGGCCTGTAATAAGACTCTAGTGAATAGCGTGAGCTTGTACTTGAACTAAAGTGTCACCAAGGCAAGTCAGATCTCATCCTGTCAGTAATTTTAAATGGGGATTCTGACATGTTTAAGTATTATGAAGTTATTTCTGCAAAATCCACATGACATAGTCCTGTATGGTGTATTTATAACAGTCTCTAAATAAATGATCAGGTTTGTAAAGGATTTGGTGATGCTTTATTTGCTATTTCAAGAGAAATTCTTGCTATTATTAAAGCACCAGCTATGATTATTGCCTCAATAACCTCCTAATCTGCTGCTTATTAATAATTGTTAAGGTAGTAGTTGGGTTTAGGTACTGGAGATGTACAGTAAGATCATGCACAATATGTGCTTTATATTAGACCATTTTGAGGAATGTAAACAAAAGCAATGGTGCCAATGTATTTCCTGATTTACAATTTCTACAGCTTCTGAGAATCCAAAATGAGCCACATATTGATAAATATCATCATGACAGCTGTTTTAACATTGTGATTGCATTGCCTCTTGTTACAGTTATAAAATAGTTTGATGATAAGCAGGAAATGTTCGTAGGCCACGTGAGACACTAGTAAATAGTGAGAATTTGTACTTAAAGTGTCACCAAGACAAGTCAGATCTCATCCTGTCAGGAATCTCAGTGAGGACTCTGATAAAGCTGTTTCTGTTGGATAAACATCACATCACTGCATGTCTTAAAGTGCAGATTCAGACGTTCTGCAGCCCGATCGAGGACGGACAGATAAATGAAATGAACGCTTGTGCACTAAATGGAGGTGTTTCCTAGAACGTGCATGTGAATGCATATCAATGGAGTAGAGATGCGAGGCGTCTCCGCTCGAGTGTGCTCTTTGTTTGAAACATCTTTAGCTGCAGAACGCGTGTCCTGAATGCAGATCCGAGTCGTGCACCGCTGACTGTGTGTGTTTCTGTGCGTCTGTCAGGTCTGCGAGGCGTGCCGGGGGGAGTTTCGTACCTCAGTGGTCCTGTGGGCATGAGCATGGCATCACTGACCCCTCCACCCAAAAGCCCCTCGTCTCCTGCGTTTGTCAGCCTCCATCCCGTGCGGCCATGCTAATGCGCGGAGAGCCCTCCTCCACCTCCAGCAGAATGACCACGACCTTTGACCTCCCCCCCCTGACCACAGCGCTGCTGGACCGGCGACCCAAGGGAACCGACCAACACCATCACGGATGAACTGGACAATAACCCCTCGACAGATTTCTCCTTAGTTTTTGTTGTTGTTGTTGTTTTTTTTTGAAGGAAAAGAGAACAACGGTGGAGTTCCAGACGAGCTGTGATCGTTTTTTAATCTTGTGAATTTTGTTACTGGAGGACCAAGAGTCGCTTTGTAAAGTCTGTTCAACATCAGCCGAGGATGTTTCAATCGAACTGTAAAGATGATCAAGAAAAAAAGAGACTCCAAGAGTTCAAACTACTGTAGTATAAAAGCATAGAAACTAAATTAAATTGTGTACATTTTTATCACTCACTTCATGTCTGATGAGCTAGTCCTAGAGTAAAACCCTGTTTTTCACACTGTGTGTGCTGAAGATCCGAAGCAGAGGAGCTCCGATCGCAGCGTTAAGCGACCTGCCGATTGAAGCCCGCTGTTTTTCGCGAAACCCCGCCTCTTTTTGTTTCGTCATGCATATTTTGGTCCATGAATGAATGTTGCCCTGTAGGTGAAGTTCTTCGTTTTGAATTGCCCAAGCACTGGATTGTGTTGCTTTTATACGTTTTATTTTATTATTATTATTATTAATATTATTATTAATTTTGTATCTTGGACTCTCAGAGTAAGAGCCTTATGAAGGACGTGTATCCTCGAGAAAAAAAAATACAAAACAACACCAACAACAATTTCACCCCTGGGGATCAAATATATATATATATATGAATCTGCCATACGGACCGACACACGTGGATTCTCTCAGTCCTTTGGCACATATACAACGGAGGAAGACTTTTAAAGGATGAAAAAAAAACTTAAATTATGAACTCAAAGCTTGAGAGAATATTGTAAGAAATCTTCGTACAGAGTTCAGTCTATTAATTGTTTCATGTTAGATATTCTATGTGTTTACCTCAATTGAAGACGAATGTTTTTTGCTAGTTTCAGATCTGCTGTGGCATTGATATTGTATGTCCATGAATCCCCCCCCCCCCTTTAAATCCTTCCTTTCTCAGCACGTGCTCCTCACTAGAAGATGAAATACTGTCTCCTTGAGCTTTGTCAGAAATACATTCAATACTTTTATGTATGAGGACTGTGGCGTAATGTTTCAAAGGTGTTCAGTCACAAATGCTGTAATAAATATTTCATTTTTTTTGATTTTGGTAGATTCATGTGTGCTGTACGGTGTGTTGCACAGTGAAACGTGGTGGATATAATATAAACTATTTCATATACAACATCGTTCTTATTTAATATGATTGCAAAAACTCGCTCTTATGATTTCTGTGGTTGTTGTTGTGTGAGGCAGACACCTCCAGAGGAGAGGACGGTCTCTGCTGTGAGTTTAAGCCGAGCGGACAGCGCTTTTCTCGGCGTGAGTCTCTGCGGCGCCTCCTGCTGGCTGAAAACTGCACTGCGGCTTTATTCACACACGACACACACCCTCTGCATCATTATTATTATCAATAATATTATAATACTTACAAATGCTTTTCTGCATTCCGATCACATTAATAATGACGACGATAATCATGCGCAGCGAGCGCGAATAATGAAACGCGTTAAACAAGTGAACGCGCATTTCTAGAAACCTCCGATATATGATCTCGGATAAAAAAAGCACATTTACATGCGGACAGGGATGAAAGTTAGGCTTTTTTCGATACTTCAATGTTTAATATGCCTTTCCTAAATATTTATATTTAATAATTCGTTTTAAGATTTAATGAATAAATGGAAAACGTGCACATATTGTTATTATTTTAAAGCAGGTTTTCAATTATTTGTAAAATAAAGAAAATTGAAGGAAAAAATGCTGGAAATTATTGCAACATTAATGAGTAATTTTCAAAAGAGTATGATTAATAATATACTACAAATGTGAATGAATATCCAGCAGATAAAACTCATATTGCGTGGTTATATTTTCAACGCGCGTTTCCATCCTGAAGTCCACACGGAAAAAATAGCTTGCAGTTTAAGATCTTTATTTACGCATATTTATTTACACTGTGCTGTTTTATAAAGACGCTTTAAATACGCAGATTAAATTAAACATCACAAATAAACACAAAAAATATATATGTAATAATCAATCAACCTTATTCAATTTATATAGCACCTTTCTACAACCGAGAGGCTGCCCAGAGTGTTTTACAGCAATAAAACTAAATTACACGGAGATGATTAAGAACATAAAATGACAATAAACAATGACAATTAACCACCGAATATCAAGAGCAAATCTAAATTAATTATTTTAAGTTTTAATAATAATAATAATAAATATAATAATAATAATAATAGTAGTAATAATAATAAATATAATAATAATAATAATAATAATAATAAAACAACAATAATAATAATGATGATGATGATGATGATTAAATGATTAGTTTAATCTTCGGAGAAAAAAAGACCTGCTAAAATTATTCTCAGATTGTAGAAACGAGCTGAAGAAAGAAAGAAAGAAAGAAAGAAACTAAAGGTTGAAAAGAAAGAAAGAAAAGGGAAAAGAGCGAAAGGAGAGCCGGCATCATTGTGGGCTGATTTTCATATTAATAGGGGACAGGAGGTGGATTGAATTGCGCCTTTGACAGGAATGATGGATGATCCTGCCTTCTTCACCATCATCATCATCATCATCCTCCTCCGTCAGAGTCGCGGGAACGCGCGAACACACAAAAGCAGAAGAAACGCGCACAATAAACACGAGGAAACCGGCGAAGTATTTCTGATCGGATCACAAATCTCCGATAATTCAGCTACTCTGGATGTCGAGACCGCGTTCATTTATTCACAGGAAACACACACTTGTTTTCTGCACACACATATACACGCCGAGAACACGCTGATCTGAAGCGGCATCTGCTGTGTGTGTGTGTGTGTGTGTGGGACCCCGGGGGTCACGCGCAGAGGCCCCTGATCATTAATCACTGTCAGCATCGCAGTGATTCTCTATTGATGAGGATAATGACATTAGCTCACAGTCACTGATCAATAAAGCACATGCAGGCAAATAACGCGCACGTTCTCTCTCTCTCTCTCACTCTCTCTCTCTCTCTCACTCCCTTTCTGTTTTTCATGAAGAAACTGAAGGAAAACTACAGTCTGCAGACCTTCACACACACACACACACACACACGCGCCTTCATTTCTCATAATAACAGACGCAATAAATCACCAATAATTAATAACTGTAGATTTATTTAATGATGTCAGTGCACAGAAATGGGTCTCCATATACATGTTTGCTTTAATTCCTAAACTGTTTCAGTACAATATTAACTGTAAAAATACGACGAGCATTTAAGAAACCTAAATAATTTAGATTGTGCCGCAAGAAATATGTTGAACACTGTTTTATTTAATGCACATGCTACTATTATTTTAGTTTCATCATCATCATTATTATTATTATTATTATAGGGCTTCTGTTAATATTATATTTTGATTAGGCTATTACTAAACGCTTATAATATACATATAGAGGTGTAGGCTGAAATATTCGTTGTATTTATTATTTTTATTGCAATTAATTACGTCCTAAAAAATTGCAGATAATATAGTTTAATATATTATAGTTTATATGTAATTATATAGTAATATAGTTTAATACTTTGCATCTTTCTGTCTTATTAATAATTTTGAGATGACAATTTTCCAGCGACCAGACGTCAAAATAATAATAATAATAATAATAATAATAATAATAATGAATCGAAGTTAAAACAGCAGATGCACAACATGGAAACGATTTCTCATTGTATTTCAGTGAAGCCGAGACCACACCTCAGAATAATATTAGAAATTAAAAACAATAATAATAACTCTAACAGTTGCAATAGCCTGTAAAATAAATATTAAGCACAAAATGTCCGCATTTTCCGGCGGTTTAACTCGCAGCAGATTTTAAATGCAATGAAATGGAGTCTAACGTGGAAAATAAAGTACCTAAATGACTAAAAACGATGTGTTATTTAGTGTAAATAATAAGGGAATATCGCAAATAAAATAAAAGAAGGGATTTACGAAAGTCTGAGTATCTTTATGTGAATGTGTGTATCTGTGCATGTGTGTGAGAAAGACCAAACCCCGGGGCTCAATGTCGCAGCGACCCCTTCTGGGTGACACAATAAACGAAGAAATATAAGGGCGTGACGACAGATTTCTGCATTTATTTCCTATATCCTCCTAATATTCTCCAAATCTCCGTGCTTATTTGTGCATGAGGGGAACACGATTTTACACACGCGATCAGTAAAACTGCACACACACACACACACACACACAGCGGCAGTGAACGCGCTGTCCGTCAATTAGACCACTGCTGCTGATGTGTGTGTGTGTGTGTGTGTGTGTGTGTGTGTGTGTGTGTGTGTGTGTGAGAGCGGATGGATCATGTTTAATGAAGGCTGAAGAGGTGAATCTGAGCACCAGGAGATCTCCAGCATCCTCTTCTGTGACTCACGGGTCAACACTATTACAGGACAGAAATATAGATGCTATTTATATGATGTTTTTCTAATCACGTCTGAATAATTGTGGCATGTGGATGTATTAATATCAATCTTCTGTGTGCAGTGGGTTCTTCTTAAACCTATCTTTGACATTAAACTCACACTGGAGGATTTTTTTTCCTACAAGCTTTCCTTTTCATCGCATTTAGTTTAAATAAATAATTAATATTAATTTGCAACTGATGTAACTTATAGAATAACAACTGAAAATACAATATTAATACATTTGACAAGATAAAAAAGGGACAGAGATGTGACGAAGCAGATCTCCGTAGCAAAACTAAATTATTATTCAGTCTTATTATTTATTTGGGTTAGGGTTAGGCTAATGAGTACTGTTATAAGCAATCAATTACACAAAACAAGCACACACAATTCTCATTTAAAGAACTGTGTAACAACCAACAGAACAGACACACATTTACAACTACAAACACTAACAGATTAACAATCACTGACACAGACTGACAATCACCAATGGACAACCACCATAAACTGACCCAATCTGAAAATCACAATCATCAACAGACACAGACTGACAATCATAATCATGTGACCCTAGCCCGCCTCTTCCTTAAACCCAACCAATAGTGTTTTCAAAAGCACAGATCGCCCCGCCCACCTATTTCCCTAAACCCAACAGACAGTGTTTTTAAAAGCACAGCTCGTCCCGCCCATCCCCTTCCCTAAACCCAATCAACAGTGTGTTCAAAAGCAGTCCAGAAAAAGAAAAGCCCTCGTCTGATTTTTACCAAGTCTTCAGATTTGACCCTGTTCTCACTCTGTTATTTACTTGTTTGTTCTATTTTTGGCTTTAGTTTTTGTCTTACATGTTGTCTGGAACCGTTCTTCACCAGACTCGAATCGTCACGGTCAACTCTCTGTGTCTCAAGTCTGCCGACGTACATGGCAAGCCACTAGACAAACTGGTAACAGTGGAAAAGCCGTCCACACGGAGGTGGCATCATACCACACCATAGCGTTCATTTTAAAGACGAAATGCAGCCATACATAAATGTATACAGGGAGCTTAATCGTATTCCGATTGAGCCTGTGTTGAATAAATGAACTACTATCTGAATAATTTATTTAATAACAAATTAATAATAACCAAATAACAAGAATAAGAGATAAATAGCAAAAATAAATAATACTTAAGCACTAGTTGTGTGGTGTAAAATTGGCCTGTGTGTTTAGAGAAACACCTGTAGATGCACTTTTGTTTTTGTCATTTATAAAAACATCTGATGAACTATAATTACTATAACGAAATCAATAAGAACTGAAATGTGTTCACAACAATAAAAACTAAACTGAAAGGACTAGCAAATTTAAAAACAGCATCGAAATAAAAACTCATTTAAACATGCAAAGCTAGAAAAATAAAAAATATATATTAAAAAAATGTACAATTATAATTTGAATATTTTTAAAAAGCATCGAAATAAAAGTGAACAAAACAAAACGATAAAAAAGTCAATGATTTTTAAAATATGCATTATTAAATAAACTTAATGCAAAAGGATAATAACTTGAGCTTCACACCAGCCACTGAAGCTCATTCCTCCCCAGTCGCATGTCTGTGAATATCAGAGTTTTCCCCTGTTGTCTGACTGTCGCTCACGGACAGACGGATCATCGGCCTCCAACAGAATATGAATATGAGTGAATCTGGGTCGCCTGTCAGAACACAAATGCCACTCGTGCTGTTGACCTTTAGGGGTCGGACGGAATCCCCGCGGCAAAAACAATCAGAGCGAATGGCCTGAGCGTCCACTGACAGCAGATGAGCCCTGCAGACGCTGACCTGAAGCCTCGACAATAAAGATCACAGTCATTTACCAGCGCAGGAGATACGGCTTTAACACACCGCCATCTGAAACACTTCAGCTCACACGTAAACATTTAGACAGACCGAGGAGAACGTGCAGATCTCCATTCCTGCAGCACTTACACACACACACACACCATTCAGCGTCTGACTGACAAACACAGAAGTACACAATAGGAGAACTCGCAACTACACATTTCCATCAATAATCAAATTTATAATATGATTAGAATCAAGAGTACAGCTGGGTAATCAAAAGTAAGAGAAGTCCCGGCAGTGATTTTGACCATGCTGTAGTCGTGTGTTTATTTTATAGTAGTCTTCTTTTTGTTAATGAGTGCTCCAGCATACCATAGTATGAACTAGTGAACTGATAAACTGTACTAAATATTGTACTTCAGTTTTTACTGCAGTAAACGGTGGTGTATTGTGGTATAATATACCCTATAGTTATAGAAAACAACTCCAGTGTTGGGTCATTTATTTATATTACTATAGTGATTGTGTTACCATAGCAACTGTAGAATCACCACAACAGATCTCTTACTATAGATGTTGGATTACCATAACAACTGTAGAATCACCACAACATATCAATTACTATAGCTGTTGTGTTACCATAGCAACTGCAGAATCACCACAACAGATCATTTACTGTAGTTGTCGTGTTCCCATAGCAACTGGAGAATCACCACAGATCACTTACTGTGGTTGTTGTTACCATAGCAACTGTAGGATCACCACAACAGATCAATTACTATAGCTGTTGTGTTACCCTAGCAACTGCAGAATCACCACAACAGATCATTTACTGTAGTTGTCGTGTTCCCATAGCAACTGGAGAATCACCACAGATCACTTACTGTGGTTGTTGTTACCATAGCAACTGTAGGATCACAACAGATCAATTACTTTAGTTGTTGTGTTACCATAGCAACTGTAGAATCACCACAACAGATCAATTACTATAGTTGTTGTGTTGCCATAGCAACTGCAGAATCACCACAACAGATCACTTACTGTAGTTGTCATGTTCCTATAGCAACTGTAGAATCACCACAACAGATCAACTCAAGTATTTTACTATAGTAGGGTTCAAACATAGATATTTACATTAGATGTCGCCTACTTTATTGTTGTCCATTGAGAGGAATGTGTCAATAGAGCCGCCATTTTAGTACAGGGTAGCGCTCCTTTGAAATGAATGTGGGACCAAGCTGCAGTGGAGGATTGGCCACCCAGGGCCAGAGATATACACATATATACGTATATCTATGATCGGGAGGTTTCTCGCTGGTCAGTATGCTAATATATGTTTAAATTAGGAAAATTATAATTTGACATCGATGGATCAGTGTGTGCACGGGCACTGCCGACAAAGAGTGTGTGTTTGTGTGCATGGAAATGTATTATCCTCCCTTCCTGTTAAATCTGATCTAATCCGTGATCTGACCCCCCCCCCCCCCCCCTTCTGCTGCTTTGACTTCTCATTCTATCAGAGGGAGCGATTCGTTTGTGAATGAATCTCCGTTATGAACGACTCGTTCACTTAGCAGACAATAATACAAGTCTCTAGCAGCGCAGCATCTTGTTGTCATATTTCATTTACATTGTTTACTTATTTTATTCAACTAAACTAGCGTAAGCCTAGAGTTTAGTGCGAGTTGGTTCTCCTTTGCCTTATGGTTAGTTAATTTTGCAAAAGGTTTTGGGTTGGAATAAACACTGTTGATCCTGAAATATAAAATGTGCAGCTGAAATAATGATAACAGAAATGTTTTTAGCTCATCAAATCAGAGTATTAGAATTATTTGATGTGACTCTGAAAACTGGAGTAAATAATTCAGCTTTAAATCACAGTAACACATTCATTTACTGCATTTCTGCATTTCTGTTTAGCCTTTTCTGTATTTCTGCCAAGTTTATTATTCTTTTGACCATATTAGCTTATCAATATTAAAGCAGGATATAGAAAACAAAGCAACATTTCAGTGCAGACGACCATATATCAGAGAAGCATAGAGTAAAACATGTTTATTTCATGTACTAATTCACTGTTTAGCTGCATCTACTCTGTGTTTGACCGGATTAAACAGTTGAAATTTCAGCTGCAGGAGGAAAAAAACACTCATTTAATTGCCAGTGGAGAATGTGTGTGTGTGTGTGTGTGTGTGTGTGTGTGTGTGTGTGTGTGAAACCGAACTAAACGTCCAGCAGCAGCAGCAGCAGCACATAATAACACACCTGCTTCTCTGACGAGAGATGAATATGTTAATGAGTGAGCAGAAACAGCTGCTAACCACTGCGGATCTGCTTCCTGTTCAGTCCGAAAACCAGCGCTAACAGCCAGCAGTCAACTCAGAGAAGTGCATTGTGGGTACGGGAGCCGCTCTTGGGGTCTCACAGACAGAAAAGTCCAGAGAAAAAGATGGAGAGGTTGGAGTTTCTGCTTTAAATGGCTGCTTCAGACAAATATTGAAATGTTATTCATTCGTTTATTTTATTTTCAGCTTAGTCCCTTTATTAATCAGGGGTCACCACAGCGGAATGAACCGCTAACTATTCCAGCATATGTTTTATGCAGCGGATGCCCTTCCAGCTGCAACCCATCACTGGGAAACATCCACACACACTCACACATACACTACAGACAAAGTAGCCTACCCAATGCTTGTTAAAGCAAATGTCTAATCAGCCAATCACATGGCAGCAGCTCACTGCATTTAGGCATGTAGACATGGTCAAGACGATCTGCTGCAGGTCAAAGCGAGCATCAGAATGGGGAAGAAAGGGGATTTAAGAGACTTTGAACGTGGCATGGTTGTTGGTGCCAGACGGGCTGCTCTGAGTATTTCAGAAACTGCTGATCTACTGGGATTTTCACGCACAACCATCTCTAGGGTTAACACAGAATGATAAAGAGGAAATATCCAGTGAGCGGCAGTTCTGTGGGCGCAAATGCCTTGTTGATGCCAGAGGTCAGAGGAGAATGGCCAGACTGGTTCCAGCTGATAGAAAGGCAACAGTAACTCAAATAAGCACTCGTTACAACCGAGGTCTGCAGAAGAGCATCTCTGAACACACAACACGTCCAACCTTGAGGCGGATGGGCTACAGCAGCAGAAGACCACACCGGGTGCCGCTCCTGTCCGCTAAGAACAGGAAACTGAGGCTACAATTCACACAGGCTACAGACTGGTTTCTCAAACATAAAAAATGAGTTCACTGTACTCAAATGGCCTCCACAGTCACCAGAGCTCAATCCAATAGAGCACCTTTGGGATGTGGTGGAACTGGAGATTGGCATCATGGATGTGCAGCCGACAAATCTGCAGCAACTGTGTGATGCTATCATGTCAATATGGAGCAAAATCTCTGAGGAATATCTACAGTAGCTTGTTGAATCTCTGACACCATTCATTAAGGCAGATATGAAGGCAAAAGGGGTCCAACCGGGTACCACCTCATTATGAAAATGAATATTTTCATCCATTTCTCAGTAATGATAGGTAATATATTTCAGTGCTTTTGATAAAAACATTTATTAAACAGGTATAATTATTAAAATAATATTTGTCACCAAACACCTATAGTAATAGAAAGATAAAACATTTAAATTCAAGTGAAATATACACATTTTCAATACATTTTCATATATTTATTTCTTGATACTATTACTTGAGTTTCCCCCTTTTTAAAATGTTAACATATAACCCTCTTTTTGGACTGCCATCGTAAGTTATTTTTACTAGAATAGCTTCCGTACTGACTAATCTAAAGTACACACACAAATATAACATTGTAAAGCATCTTATAGACAATTTGTATTTAAAAAGCAGATGTCTGAGAGGCAAACTCATTTATATATATATATAGCTGTAACTGTTCCATTTCTAAAAACAACACTATTATTTCAGACGTCAGGCTCTCCAGGTTAATATAGAACAGACAGGAAGCTCCTGATATCTGTTATCACTCAAAGAGGAAGAGGAAGTTTTGGAGAAGGACACTCTTGACTCCAGAAGACAGACGGACAGACAGACAGACAGACAGACAGACGCAGAGAAGAGGATATATGAAGAACACACACTTTATTTATTACATATCAACATGTAACACATTCATACACTTTATTTGAAGTCGCATCAACTGCTATGCACATCAACACATAAGCACAATGTACTAATCCTGTTTATAATGCATTGCAGAACAGTTATGGTGCTATTAATCTGGGATCCGGGTTGGGTTAGTGACAGGTTTAGTGATATGGGAAGGGTTAAGAGTGGGTTAAGGTGTGAGGGATGGTCACCGGTGTAATTATTAACGTAAAAATTGTTATTACATGCAAATGAGTCGAAATCAGGTGAGTTTTTCCTTAAAACAAGCTAAATAATCTGCTAATGGGGTCAGCAGAACGGTGTGTAAACCTGACTTCTTTACTTCCCCCATTGTCAGATTATTTTGCTTATTTTAAGGGGATAAACTCACTTCATTTCGACTCATTACTTCTGAAAACACCACAATATGTTTGGCTAGTCTAGAAAACGCTTCTTGATTTCAGAATTTTCAGATATTTGGACTAGAAACAAGACACAAACGTGCATTATTTAGCAGTTTTAGCAGTTGAAATGTATGTATAATAGTTAAGGAGACTTAAAATAAAGTGTAACCAGCACACACACACACACACACACACACACACACACACACACACACACACAGGGGTCAGCAGCAGTGACGTGGCGCCGCTGGGCTTCACACTGACCTCGGCTGGTTCAGATGGAGTTCACAGCACATGTTTGTCAGAGTCTCTGGCTGCAGGAAAGCTTAAATTGCTTCCGGATCTTCATGCCATCAGAAACGCCCCGTCCTCAGCGCTGGGATCCCGCACACAGGCTGCTGATGTCCGTGGGGAAGCCGTCCTTCAGCAGGATCCCTCGCTCCCGCTGGCAGTCCAGCTCCGAGATGAAGCCGAACCAGTAGATGACCAGACCCGGACCAAACCTGTGCAAGAAAACACCGTCACTAAACGCATCTTAAAGTGGACCTGATCTCTAGAGTGTGTGTGTGAAGGCTGAGCTGGAAATAGCACACAATGTTTTCTCTCTCTGACCCTGACCAAGCTTTGATGCTAATTGTGGCGTTTTGGCGACTGTCACTTTAAATGCAAATGAGGTATGCTCTTGTCAGAAGAGGGCGGAGCTACAGACGTCTGCGTGTCAGCATAGAGGCAGATTCAAAAACAAGACTAACGTCCCGAAGGAGAGACGGTCACTAGTGGGCGGGGCTTTCCCCCTCTGATGACATCATACAATGGAAGAATGTCAATCAAAGTGTTTCTGCAGACTGTTTCTATCAAGTCTGACTGTAACAAAAACAACCCATTCATGTTGAGCATTAGATTCTGGAGATATTCACACACTGCTGACACACAACTGGGTCTAAACCCAGCATAAAAGTAATTTATAATAATAGGTGCGCTTTAACACAGCCAATTTAAAGGGATAGTGCACCCAAAATTGAACGTTGAATCTCCCTCAAGTGATTTCACACCAAGATTATATTTCAGAGAAGGAATATTCAACATTCTTCAAAATATCTTCCTGTGTGTTCAACAGAAGAAAGAAACTCCTAAAGGTTTGAACCAAGTAAAGGATGAGTAAATGATGACAGAACGTTCATTTTTGGGTGAACTGTTCCTTTAAGGTCTGTATCTGCTCCCCCACAGGATTATGGGTATTGTAGTTTTTCAACCACAAAATAAACTGTTAAACATGATGATGATGATGTCTATTTTTAATTTGTTTTGACTGTCTTTAAACATTCATAAGTAATCATTAAAGCATAAGCTCACCCAAAAATGAAAACTCTGTATCAGTTAGGAACACTCACGTGATCTGGAGAGTTTTCTAAAGAGTTGTTGGAGCTTGGTATGATCACAGCCTAACCACTGAAGACACACTCAATATATAGAGGACTTTTCTTGCTGTCTATTGAGGATCAGAGAGCTTCAGGATTTGATTTAAAATATCTCCATTTGTTTTTTAACCATAAGCAAAGCTCTCAGGAGCGTTAAAAAACATGACAGCGAGTAATTAACAAAAGAATTGACCTTTTTTGAGTGAACTAACCCTTTAAACACTGTGTAGAAAGCTGTGGAAGTGAATGCTGTGTGGTGTTCTTGGAATCTGCATCAGTTTTTTGTCAGACGGTGTGTTAGAGCTCAGCGTTGAAGTCCTGTCGTCTCTTTCACACACTGATTTACTGGAGTCACGGAGAGAAAAGCAGCCAAAACTAACAGTCCCTACAGACTCACTGATGGAGGAGAGAGGTCTGTCATCACGCCATTAATACTGGACTCCCATCCTTTTTATGGAAATGTTATGGACGTCGAATCTAAACATTTACATGCTATATCAGGAGTGCGGTGACGTATGGGGAGGCGTAGAAGTCTGCAGGCCAAAGAGTCTTCTGGAAGTGTTGATGATCAGATAAGAGTGGAAAAACAGGCCCTCCACATGACCATAGTGCTGCTGTGAACTAATTAACCCTCGTTTGCTCTCTGAGAAACGCAGGCCAGACAACCTTACACTTTACACTGATGTATATCATTTCATTCACTGTAACTTTAGACAAGACAAGAGCGGAGGTTCAGTGTCAGGTCGAGGTCTCAGAGAAATGACGCATCTCTGCGGTTTAATGTTTTCCTCACAGTTAAACTGAGCTCAAACTGAAACGACAGTGTTCACTTGAGCAAAGTGTATTCAGTGCGGAAGAGATCAGAACAACATGTCTATATATACAGCAAAACTATGCAACTGTCAGTAAGAGATGTAAAGCCAATGTCCAAAGAGTTTAAACATGCAGTTGTATAAATATATAACATTCATATGCCAATAGAGGTGACCAAGACAGAACTTTGGGCCTTAATTCTAAGCGGTATGTGTGGAGAAGACTTGGCTGAAGGTTTACATTTCAACAAGACACTAGCTGTGTTTCCATCCGAAAATGCAAATGAATTTAATGCACAAAACTGTATTTTTGCATTAAAGACGTGCGAATAAAGCAGCGTTTAGATCCAACGAGTCAAAGCGAACAAAATCGTCACTTCCTGATTAACCGGCGCCAAATATCAACAGTAAAAACTGAATTTACTGCGGTAGGAGATGCTGCATCAATCTTTTCTTCATCTAATAAATGACTTGCGCCTCAGAAGGCAATCCTGAGACCCAGTGAACGCGCGGTGGCGTTTGAAGGTGTCAGACGCGGAGCACAGACGCTCTTGATTCTGGAGGTCATTAATAATATAATAACACTAATACTTAAACGGTGAGGCGTTTTAGACTGACTAAAACAACAGTTCAGATGGTTTACAGTGAGCTCAGCCTGCTGGTTTGTCCATTTTCCTCATCACATGATCTCTTATAACAAAATCACATGACCTTTTTTAATGCGCATGCTGAAATTTGTGCAGTAAAAGTGTTTCCACCGTAGTTCATGCGCATCTTTTCTTATCGAATAAAAAGTTTATCCTACTCAGTTATGCGCATACGTTTTTTTTTATGCGCATTGTCAAAATGTATGCGCATCACGGCGTCTCCATCAACCGTTTTTTAATGCGCATATCCAAAATACGCATAACAATAGGTGGATGGAAACATAGCTAATGACCCTAAGCACACAGTTAAAATAACGAAGGAGTGGCTTCACAACAACTCTGTCACTGTTTTGGAATGGCCCAGCCAGAGCCCTGATCTAAATCCAGTTGAGCATTTCTGGAGAGACCTAAATATTGCTGTCCACCAACGTTTACCAGCCAACCTGACAGAACAGGAGAGAATCTGCAAAGAGGAATGGCAGAGGATCCGCCAAAATCCAGCAGTGAAAAACTTGCTGCGTCTTTCCCAAAAAGACTCTCGACTGTATTCGACCAAAAGGCTGTTTCTGCTGAACACTGAGCAAAGGGTCTGAATACTGAGGATCATGTGATATTTCAGATTTCTGTTTTAATAAATCTGCAAAACTGTTAACAATTCTGTGTTTTTCTGTCAATATGTGCTGCTGTGTGTACATGAGGGAAACTTAAAATGATTTGAGCAAATGTCTGCAATATAACAAAGAGGGAATGATTTAAGGGGGTCTGAATACTTTCCGTACCCACTGTATGTAGCGTGAAACTATGGAACAGTCAGGAAGAGATGTAAAAACCTGTCAGAGAGTACAACACATCTAAAATATAACATTAAAGGAATAAGTGAATACAGATGATTGTGTTATGGTGACCAAAACGGTAAGCAAATTGGGAATATTCAGTAAGAGTTTACACAGATTGTTGATTTTGATGAGATGTGTGTATTGTGTGTGTGATTACTCTGTGTAAAATACATAAATATATCAAAATCAACTATATGAACGCATCCAGAAGTCCATCAGATGATCCAGACAGGAGCACTGAAGGAATATGAGGATGAAGAGAGGAGAGCTGTGAATATTCAGTGTGTGGTTGTTTGCAGTACCATGTGCTTAAGTGTGCGTTTGTGTTCAATTAAAGAAATCTACTAATGGATTTGCATTTGAATAATCAAACATGTTTATGATTAATCCGTTCTAATCAAATCAAATCAAATCAATGCACTCTTCCAGGACTGTAGATAGGGTAGATGCTCTTCTACCAACAGCAATGCATTTGATGAGCTCTAAAGAAACCCGTCAGGTCTACAAAACAATCTGAACCCAAGCAAATAACCCAAAGGCTGTGGGGTTAAATAGACTCGTGTGTAACCCTCGAGGGAGGCGTCCAAACAAGCTTCCAATCTGAAGCGCAAAAGGCAATGCAAAGCTTCCATAAATAAAGGCATAAACGGACACAGGGCTCCAATTATAATGGAGGTCTATTATGTGGGCCACCGCGTCGCCACCTAAATCTGGCACAAGCGTCGCTCGGGGGAAAGTCAGTGATCTTCCAATAAACATCTAACTGCGTAACGAGTCGGGGAAATTGTTTGTGAAATGTAGCTAATTTGGAGCGCGTTGGCTTAGCGAGTGGGACGGCGCTGGCACACACGCTGCCATTAGGCGTAACGAGCGCCCGGCGCTTGATTTTAAAGCAGGTGCCATGCTGGTTAAAAAGGCATTTTAATGAGAGCGCAGCACTTAAGGACAGAAAAAGCTGAAAGGAGGTGCTGAGAGAGTCAGGCCTCCTCCCCGTCAGTGCACACACATAATCGCAGAGTAATTGAATCAGTAATTACAGCCCTCCGCGGTGTCATCTCCGCTCGCCAGCTTCAGAACATACCTTTCTGCATCAGAGGCACAGCGCTGACATCTCCAGCACAATGCACATTATACGGCAAAACTGCACTTTGACTTTGAATGCCAATGATGCTTGTGTTTCAGTGAAGTCTCGGTAATAGTTTTATTTATTTTGTGCTATAGAGTGTTCATGTTGACATTCTGAAGAGGCTTCGACATCAGGAACACTTCAGCATCAGTGCATTGCACACCAAAACTGCCCTTTTGTGAATACTTGTGTTTTAGTCAAGTCTTATTAATAGTCTTGCTTTATTTTTTGTGCTAGAGTGTTTACAGCGGGGAAATTAGTATTAAACACATCATGTTTTTCTTCCTGGGAATCATATTAAAGGAGCTGTTAACATGGAATTGAAGCAGATTTTGGTAAAAACCCAAACGATACAAACATAAAAACAACACAAAAAAATCTAAGTTGTGTGTAATAACAGAAGGAGAAAGTCCTGAACTACTGAAATGTGTTTAATACTGTATGTAAAAGGCTTTTATTTCATTCTCATATGGAGAATGAAGCCTCATGCATTGCACAGGTGTGAGTTCCTCACAGACTTTAACAGAGGGTCAAAATCTTGATGGTTCTGTGGGTCTCGTCTATCAAATCTGAGCTTTATTCTGTATTCTCAATTGGATTCGGATCAGGTGATTGGCTGGGCCATTCTACAGCTTGATTTTCTTTCTCTGAAAGCATCTGAGAGTCTCCTTGACTGTGTTTTGGATCATTGTCTTGATGAAACGTTTCATCTTCACCCTTCTGCTGATGTAGATGTTGGACTAGAGCAGCTGATATTCATTTACACTGAGGAAGGGCAGAGGCTTGCTGAAGAACAGGGATTTCAGCTGCTGTCTGGGCTTTCACTGCCAAACTACACCTCCCTTCCTTCATGTGTTTAATACTTTTCCCTGCATCATTTCATTTTATTTCGCATAATCTCATTTGTAAACGAATTAGATTTGTTTTCTTTGCATATATGGATTTATTTGGTGGTTATCAATATCTGGTGAATTGCATTTCTAACGGTCATGTAGTAAATTCTAATTCAAATGTGGTACCTACTTGAACATACTTTTTAACGGTCGTGTAGTAAACACGAATTCAAATGTAGCATCTACTAGAATGCACTTTTCTAACCATGTAGCAAATTTAAATTCAAGTGTAGTAACTACTAGAAAGTACTTTTCTATTGGTTGTGTAGTAAATTCTAATTTAACATACTTCTAAACTGTCGTGTAGTAAACATTAATTACTAATTATTAATAACTTAAAGGTTCTTTTCTAATTGTTGTAATAAATTCAAATTTAATTGTAGTACCTTCTAGAAAGTACTTTTCTAACGGTTGTGTAGTAAATTTAAAGGTAGTACCTACAAGAAAAGACTTTTTAATGGCTGTGTATTAAACATAAATTTAAGTGTAGCACCTACTAGAAGGTTCTTTTCTAACGGTACTTTTCTAACAATCGTAGTAAGTTCAAATTCAAATGTAATCCCAAACATACTTTTTTAACAGTTTTTTTTAACGGTCATGTAGTAAACATGTTTAAATGCAGTACCTACTAGAACAAACTTTTCCAACAATCATGCAGTAAATTCATACTCAAATGTAGTAAATGCTACAACGTACTTTTCTGAGGGTACTTTTCTAACGGCTGTGTAGTAAACATAAATTCAATTGTAGCACCTAAAAGAAGTTCATTTTTTAATGGTACTTTCTAATGGTTAAACTCAAGTGTAGTATCTACTAGAGCATACTGTTTTAACAGTACTTTTCTAAGGGTACTGTTCTAATGGTCGTGTAGTAAACAAATTCAAATGTAGCACCTAATACATGGTTCTTTTCTAATGGTCATGTAGTAAAATCTAATTCAAATATATCACCTACTAGAAAAGTTTTGTAACGGTACTTTTCTAACAGTCGTGTAGTAAATATAAACTCAAATGCAGTATCTACTCAAGTAGTTGGTGATTTCGGACCAGGCCAAGGGGGCTGAATCCTCGACGTCAGGGCTCTTCCTCTCAGCAGCTGATTAATGGCTGTTTATTTATAGATGTGGAAGTGCAGTGCAGCAGAGAGAGAGAGAGAGAGAGTGAGAGAGAGAGAGAGAGAGAGAGAGAGAGAGAGAGAGACAGAGAAAGAGAGAGAGAGAGCTACTCGACCTAATGCTGCTGGTGAACACAGATCAGCACGCAACCCAACCTGCGTCTGGCATATTTTACTGCAGCGTTCATTCGTTCGTCCAGCAGCACGGACACCATAATAAACCAGCCTGCACACAAACAGGATGTTTAAAGAGACACGGCCTCCAACCGACGCTGCACACTCCATCATAAATAAACAACCTGTCCTACTCCAGAAATATCACAAGGTGAACATCCTCATATTTATATATACACTCTTCTCCTGATGCTGCACACTTCTGAGGAACAATGAGAAATAACACAATTAAAGTTTAGTTTAGACGTCACTATCAGTCTGTTAGTCTTAAAGGGCTGCTCCAGAGTATGTGTGTAAGGCTTGGTTGTGTTTATCAGATGCAGAGCAGTGTGTGCTCGTGCTTCACTTGTAGAAAATCAGGTTATTGTTTCAGATATCTTCCTTTGATTATATACAGATCCTCAGCTAACATGAAGACCACTGTCGTGTTTCCTAGTTCCGCTCTCAAGAGGCTCTGATTGGTCATCTAACATGATGTCATCTAACATGATGTGCTGTGATTCGCGGATGTGTCAGTAATATGAAACGTTCTCATATCGTTTGCTAGTTTGTTATTTAAGATGTAGAACACAGGGAAAGAGTCCGCATACAGAGACACTGCAGCGCTGCTGAGGATTGTGGGTGTTTGACTGATGAATATGAATCTGTAGTTACATTGTTAGCGGTGCCAAACAGCATTTCCTGTTGTTTACATCCTTGTTTACGTCCGCGCTGGAAGTCAAGTTATTATGTGTTGCTCTTACAACTGGGATCCACCACAAGACTTTGGTCAGGTAGCGTACATGATGAGTGAAATCTTTCTGTTCTGTTAAAGCTGTGGATGTGATTAAAGCAGGATTAAAGCGCTGTATGCCCCTGCGAAGGTAAAACCGTTTTGGTCTTTACAGCTCACGTCTCATTGAGTCCCATCAGGGCCAGCGGACACCAGCTCGAACCCTGAACCCGACACACATATTGATAAGCTCATTAATGCGGCGGGATAAAGAGAGAGCCGCTGTAATTGCAGAAATCTGCTCTGCACTCATTATCTCCTGCTTATAGATTAATGATGGCCGAGGTGAGAGCCAATAAACGCCTGACCTGTCTGTGATAATGACTGCCGAGACCATTCCACTTCCAGATTTAGCCACATCATTTCCTGCACAATGACAGCGCGCAGAGGCTTCAGGTGACAGAAGATAGAAGGAAAAAAAACACACAGCGGCTCAATCTGAAGCTCTCTGCACAAATGGAAATTACACGAACTACTGCGTACTGTGTTAAAGCTGAAATCAAACGAAATGTTAGTAAAACTCATTTAGCAGGTGCTTTTGTCCAATTACAATTGAGGTGGCATTCAGCAATTTAACAAGAAGAGGCAATACACACTAGAAGAGCTGATTATACAACTGTCAGTGCTCAGAGAATTAAGATCTAGAGTAAAGAAAGGCAGTGCGTATTTTTTAATAGAGAACAGTGTTCCTACAGGTGGTTTGTCAAATTCACTCACATGTATGAGGCACACTTTACAAATGCACAATGTTTTTTTTAAGACATATGGAGGGATCCTAAGAAAATATCTAGTGCAAATGTGTGCAAAAGTGTGCGTTAAAGCATCAGAGAGGTGAAATAAAGCCATGCCATCATCTCAGACTGGTTTCTTGAACATGACAATGAGTTCACTGTACTCAAATGGCCTCCACAGTCACCAGAGCTCAATCCAATAGAGCACCTTTGGGATGTGGTGGAACGGGAGATTGGCATCATGGATGTGCAGCCGACAAATCTGCAGCAACTGTGTGATGCTATCATGTCAATATGGAGCAAAATCTCTGAGGAAAATTTCCAGTAGCTTGTTGAATCTACGCCATGAAGGATTAAGGCAGTTCTGAAGGCAAAAGGGGTCCAACCCGGTACCAGTAAGGTGTACCTAATAAAGTGGCCGGTGAGTGTAGTTTTACATTAGGCATGCAGAACCTATTTAAAATATTCCTGAAGACTCACTTTTTAGACTTGCCTATTCGTGAGATGTATTTTTGATTTGTAGGACTCACATTTTTTATTTTTGTATAATTGTATATAACCACAGTTTTTATGCCTTCTTTGTAACTTACGTGCAAAGTGCTTTGAGAATTACATTTTAAAGGTGCTTTATATATTTATTACCATTACATAATTAACTTATTAACGCTATATTTTTACTAATTAATTTATTATCATTATTTTTTTAGTATTATTAATATTAATAGCACTGAAATTCTTCTCGTTGGCTCAAAACACACAATTAAAAAAAAATAATTATTTCTTAGTTAATGCCTAATAATCCATTCAAATGAAAAGCCATAATCATTAATTAAATTGAGATACATGAATAAAATTCAGTTGTTCTGTTTTATTAACTTTACCAGAAAACTATAATATGACTTTAAATGATGACTATGAAATATAAATTATAATCTATTCAAATGTATAATACTTTTGCAACTTAATTTGTTTAAAAATGGATTTACTTTGAATATATATACATATATATACACACACACACACACTCACATTAAAATACATATGTAGTTGATTTCGTACAGTCATTTCTAATAACTGATTTATTTTCTCTTTGTCATGATGACAGCACATAATATAAGACTTGATATTCTTCAAGATACTTCTATACAGCTTAAAGTGACATTTAAAGGCTTCACTAGGGTAATTAGGGTAACTAGGTAGGTTAGGGTAATTAGGCAAGTTATTGTATAATGATGGTTTGTTCTGTAGACTATCGAAAACAAAAATAGCTTAAAGGGGCTAATAATATTGACCTTAAAATGGTTTTTAAAAATCTAAAACTGCTTTTATTCTAGCCCAAATAAAACAAATAAGACTTTCTCCAGAAGAAAGAATATTATCAGACATACTGTCAACATTTCCTGAATCTGTTCAACATCATTTGGGAAATATTTAAAACAGAAAAAATGATTCAAAGGGGGCGAATAATTCTGACTTAAGCTGTATATATACAACAAAACAAGTATTGTATTATAGTACTTTTGGTTACACTATTTTAAGTTGACGTAGTTACAACATTATATAATATTAGTTTATTACATGTACTAACAATATGGTTAGGGTCGGAATGCTGGTTTAGTGTTAACTGCATGTACTTATGTATAATTACTATGTAATTGTAGTTACTATGGTAAGTGTTACCTAACTTTTTTTTTGCAACAATACCATGATTTAACCATATATCGTGCTAAAAGCTTCATCAGTTAAATGCAAAAAGACTATTTAATACCAGCAGAAGCCTAATTTTATGTCTCTGAGAGTGTCTTTGTTGACGAAGCTCTACAGTCAGCCAGAGGACCTGATGTCAGCCGATAAAAGCCTGTGTGTGGATCATGTGCAGGTCAGATATCAGAGTACACAGGGTCCCCGCTGCTCTGTGGGCTTGTAAGAGGTTGACCTCTGACCTCTGACCTCAGATGGAGTGTTGGGTGACCTGCGGTTCAGCAGGAGTGAAGCGCTCTGCTCTCCACTGACCCCAGCGCTGCTTTCCATCACATAAATGGGTGAAAGCTTTCATTACCAGCTCCTGTGAATTCATTAAAGGACATTACAGCACTTCATTTCACAGATATGATGTATGAAATGGGCCATAATAAAACAGAGGCCTGCGTTCGAATGCAGACAATAAATCACCAAAATGATTTCTGTTAAAACAGCCCAATCAATTAATCGAGACAAACGAGAATAAACGCTTAAAGAAACAACAGCCGCTGCTCATTCTGTCCCAGTGCTCTGAAACTGTGAGGAGAGCTGTATTAATTCATTACACTTGGCTATTCGTTTCATTGGAGATTTACAACACCAAAATCTGTGTGATTATCTGAATATATATCAGAATATATATCTGCAATTACATCAACAGTCAAATGTGCCGAGTCTGCTGCAGAAATAACCCCCTATACATGTTCTCATTTGAAGGAATGGTAGCAGGACTGATGGATATACGAGTAATGCAGAGGCAGAGCAGGTCAAAATCATCAGAAAATTGAATCTATCATTAAATGAAACTAGCTGCTTCTCCAGCTTAACATCTCCTAGTGCATTCTGGGTAAGTGTTGGTCTGATGACCATCATGACGTGTTGTGGTTGCAGTGTCGCAGGATTATCGGCTCCTGTAACCTGTTATTCTGAACTCTCAGCAGCCCCAGTGAATAATTAGCCGCTCTCTCAGGGGGCAACAAAACAAATCCCTTCAAATGGCCTCCATTCTGTGCCGGTCCGGTTGTATGGTCTAATCCTGCTCTTAACCCTGCTGCTAATGTGTTTCCAATTTGTGTCGAGCCGGTCTGTAATCAGCAGCAGTTTGCAGTGTAACCTGAGCGCAGTCTGGACGACTGACACAGGCGCCTCCATCTGGACAGAGCAGCGTCTCAGAGCCTCGTCTCAGACAGAGGTGGAGAACAGAGACCGCTGGATACAAAAAATATTTAGCCAAGTATATTTAGCATAGCCAACACTGTAAACAACAACAGACACACTCTAAACAACTACAGCCAACTATACAACTACAATCAACACTGTAACCAACACTCTAGATAACCAACTCATTCTGTAGTCACGTAGTCCCGTGCACAATTCCATACACTAGTCAACACTCTAAACAACAACCGGTACTCTGCAACTACAGCTGACACTCTATTAAATTAGTCGACACTAAACAACAGCCAACAGTCTATACAACTAGAGCCAGCAGTTTAAACAACAACTGATACTCTACAACTACAGCTAACAATCTAAACAACGATAGTTGACACTTTAAAAAAGAACCACCAGTCTATACAACTACAGTCGATGCTTTAAACAAACATTATGATTATAGTCGACACTAAACAACAGTCAACACTCTAATCAATTACAGTCGACACTCTAAACAACAATGGATACTATCTACAACTACAGTCGACATTCTCAACAACAACTGATACTCTACAACAACAACAACCAACATTTTACACCATTACAGTCAACACTCTAAACAACAACCGGTACTCTGCAACTACAGCTGACACTCTAATAAATTACAGTCGACACTCAACAACAGTTGACACTCTAGACAACAACCAACACTCTAAATACAGCCAACAGTCTAAACAACAACTGATACTCTAAAACTACAGCCAACAATCTAAACAACGATAGTTTACGCTCCATAGTTTGGGGAATTGATGAACTGAATTGGCCGTAGTGTATGAGTGTGTGTGTGTGAGAGAATGAGTGTGTATGGGTGTTTCCCAGTACTGGGTTGCAGCTGGAAGGGCATCCTCTGTGTAAAACATATGCTGGAATAGTTGGTGGTTCATTCTGCTGTGGTGACCCCTGATGAATAAAAGGACTGAGCTGAAGGAAAATGAATGTAATATTTTTAATGATGAAGTCATTGAGGTCTGGTATGAAGTTTACAGCAGGACAAAGGCAGTATAAATCACAAACCAGGCATTTCCCAGTTGTTGGGTAAGAGTAGCTGTGTTTCCGTCCAAAGATATGAATTCGATTCATGTGCAAAACTGTAATTTGGCATAAAACATTAGTGAATAAATCAGTATTTACAGTCAAACAGAGGAGAACAAAATGATCACCTCCTGCTAAACGTGCACAGATATCACTGAGAGAAGTGGAGTCTGCTGCACTGTTGGGATTCTGCACTGTGCTGTTTGTTCTCCTCTAATAAATGAGCTGCACCTCAGAACACCAAACGCAATGAACACGGTGGCTTCTGGAGCCGTGAGACGGGAGCACAGACAGATGCTCAAGACAGTTCTGGAGGGAATGATAATAGAAGAAGAATACTGAAGCACTGTGATGACGGACTGATGGAGGACTGAGGCCTTTTACAATCAGCACAACATCTCACATCTGACACAATGAAGAGCTGCAAACCAACATTAATGACGCAAAGACCCTCACAAACACACACGCACACACACACACACACACACACACACACTTATCTGATCAGCATCTGCGAGGAGACTACATCACAGCACACACACTGATGAAGCGCAGGCACAGACTTTACTCAATAAAGCTGATTCCAGAACAGTTTATGAGCATTTTCATTATCAGATAACATGTTTATCCTGCTCAGGAAGTTTTTAAACACTCATGCACATCTTGGTGTTTCCGTCAAACATTTATTAATGCAATAAACCAAAATGTGCATGTGAATAGTTGGATAGAAACGTAACTAGTGAGTCCTGTCAGTGTGAGAGTGGCCGGACGTCTGAAGCAGGGCTGAGGATAAAAGCTGCTCAATGTTTTCACTTACAAGCTGCGCTCAAATCAGATTTCATTGTCATTTTAAAAATTTGCAAAGCAAACAAAGCTGGAGTGTGTGTGGTGTGTAGATCAGAGCTCTGAGGCTGCAGACAGCAGAGCGCAGCTAAACTCATTACCCAGAGGATCACACTGCATGATAACTAGTAAAAACACACAGCGAAGGAGCCGAGCGGCGACAGGACGGGTGCTTGGGGGTCTGCAGGACCACAGTTTAACCCTGATCTACAACACAAACAAACACAAGACTCTCACAGGAACACACTGATGACCTTTCAGAGCCGACAACAGCTAGAGGAAGAGGAGAAACAGCAGAAAACTGACCGCAATACTGACCACACACTCACACTCACTGACCTATCCATATTTATTCCAAATATTCCCCAGATGATGTTATTATAATAGTTGGTTCAGAAACACCAACTGACCCAGCCAGGACTTGAACCAGCGACCTAATAATAATACTAAAATTAATAATACTCATAATAAAAATAATAATAACAACAACAACAACAACAACAACAATAATAATAATAATAATAATAGGCTAATAATAATAATAATAATAATAATAATAACAACAATAATAGTAACAATGATGATGATGACAATAATAATAGCAATAATAATAACAATAAAAATATTATTAATAATAACAATAACAACAATAATAATAATAATAATAATTATAATAATAACAACAACAACAATATTATTAATAACAATAGTAATAATAATAATAATAACAATAATAATAATAATAATAATAATAATATTAATAATAATAACAATAACAACAATAATAACAACATAAATAATAGTAATAATAATAATAATAAAAACAACAACAACAATAATAATAGTCGTCATAATAATAATAATAATAGTAGTAGTAGTATAATAATATTTAGATATGTAAATAAATCTGCACACATGTGTTCACACAAGAGGTCGGACCCTCTCTCAGCTCATGTCCTCAGCTAAATCCACAGTGACGGCACACATTAATCCTGCTCTCCAGCTCCCACAACACTCGGGAACATAATAAATAAATAAACCAGGGGCTGGAGCTCTTTTCACTTTCCTTCTTAAATTGGCTGATCTGAGTGTCCGGGAGCCGAAGGGCCTCCATTACAGCCGCGGGTCCCCGTGCGCTCGGCCCCTGAAGCCTGTCCACATCACATTAGAGCGTCCCGCGTCCACGGGTCCTGCTCCTGTCAGCCCAAAACACACCGCTGACAGCTCATCTTAATGTCTTCAATTAGCCCAATTACCTCTGTCATAAACAATTTGATGCGTGCCACAGCAACACAAACACACACACACACACATGAACACACACACACACACACACACACACAGACAGAGATCATGTGTGCTAATGAAAGGCATCATGCGGCCCATCAGAGACAGAGGAGGTGTGTTTTTTTCTGCGCTCCTCAAATTGTACCATCTCCTTTCATTAGGCCGTGTCTGAAGCCTCTGACAAAACTGATTTGAGGAGCCGGTGGCCAGATTGCCTGTAGCAGCTGCTGGAGGACATCACACACACACACACACACACACACACATACACACACAGCCATGGTGACACAAGTCCTTGCAAGTCCGTGTGCATTCAGGTTAAAGTCCCCACTGAGATATAGAAACAAGACACACACACACACACACACACACACACACACACACACACACACACACACACACAGACAGAGATTCACAAATATGTACATACACCTGCACACACACCAACACAAACACAGAGCCAAACACACACACACACACACACACAGACTCCCACAAAAGCATATAAACACATGCATACAAACAAACAAACAAACAAACAAACACGCACCGCATATTACACATATGTACAAACATACACACACATACTGTACATACGTACACACACATACACAACTGCATACATGCACACACACACACTCACACGAGCAAACACACAAAGGCAAATCACAAACACAAAAACACACACATACACACACACAAAAACATATACACACACAAACATACAGAGACACAAACACACAGACACATAGACAAACACACACAACCACATATACACACATATACTGTACATACACTCACATTTATATAAACTAACACACAAGTAAACACAAACACACACACACACACACAATCTTGTACACAGTGACAAGTCTCCATGAGTCTGTGTGCATTCAGCTTTAAGTCCCCACTGGATATAAAAACAAGTATAAACACGCACACACACACACACACACACACACACACACACACACACACGCACACACACACACACACACACACAAATGGGCTTTATCTGGAGACGTGCAGCACTCAGACTCATCCATACACAAATAATGGTGTAAACAAGCAGAGGGGCAGTTCCAGCCGTTCTTCTCTAACACTGATGTGTGGCGGTCTGAAGCGCGAGGTCACAATCAACATGCACTGTGTGTGTGAGGAAACAGCAGGAGAGCTTTACATACACTGCACGCAAACCACCGCGACGAGATACTCACACCGACTCAAGATTTCAGTCAGATTTGGAAAAAATAAGAAATAAAAACAGTTCATCCATATTGAATAATCATAATGATTCCTTTATTTACCTTCAGCTCAGTCACTTTATTCATCAGGGGTCACCACAGCGGAATGAACCGACAACTATTCCAGCATATGTTTTACACAGAGGATGCCCTTACAGCTGCAACCCAGTACTGGGAAACACCCATACACACTCATTTACACACACACTCATACACTACGGTTAATTTAGTTGATCAGTTCCCCTATAGCGCATGTGTTTGGACTGTGGGGGAAACCGGAGCACCCGGAGGAAACCCACACCAACACGAGGAGAACATGCAAACTCCCATGACCCAGCCAGGACTCAAACCAGCGACCTTTTTACTGTGAGGCCACAGTGCTAACCACTGAGCCACCGTGCCATATCAATAATTATAATCAAATTTATAATCAAATTCAAACCAAACAGACTCAGCCTGATTAACCCTCCTGCTGACAGAATCTGCAGATATTATGTGCTGTTTCTGCCCAGAATACTGTAAAATCTGCAGATTTAAGTGGAATAATTTTGGGTGTAACTAAACACTTAATATGTCAAATAAAATATACATTTCTAACTTTTATTAAATCTTTACAATGCAAACTCTATTAGATCCGGTTATTTGGTAAATAAAGCAAGTCTCTCATATAATAGATCTGCCATAGCTCTACTAAAAGACAGAACATATTACTTTATTGTTAGTAAATGATATGAATGTTTTCTTATTAGTCATGAATATTACTGAAATACATTAAAAACTAAATAAATATACATTTACACACACACACACACACACACAACTAAAAAAATAGACTCAATGGGCTGCAAATCTGCATGGGCCTACTTATGGGTCAAAAATGATTCCAACACTACCCATTTTTCCAGAAGAGAACACTAAATGTTTAATTTTGATGACTTTTTCTGAAATGACCCAACATTATTTTAAAGATGGATTTCTTTCTATTTTTACATATTTTAATGAAGGCTGTACACATTTAGGGTTCAACGGTTGCCTTATTCCCTGATCCTGTTCAACAATTGATTAATTGTGTTACCATAGCAACTACAGAATCACTACAACTGATTAATTACTATTGTTGTTGTGTTACCATAGCAACTGTAGAATCACCACAACATATTAACTACTGTAGTTGTTTTGTTACCATGGCAATGGTAGAATCGCCACAACAGATTAATTACTATACTTGTTGTGTTACCATGGCAACTCCAGAATCACTGCAACAGATTAATTGCTATAGTTGTTGTTTTACCATCGCAACTGTAGAATCACCACAACAGATTAATTACTGTAGTTGTTTTGTTACCATGGCAATGGTAGTATCGCCACAACAGATTAATTACTATAGTTTTTGTGTTGCCATAGCAACTGTAGAATCGCCACAACAGATTAATTACTGCAGTTGTTGTTACCATAGCAACTGTAGAATCACCACAACAGATTAATTGCTACAGGTGTCGTGTTACCATGGTAACTGTAGAATTGGAACAACAGATTAATTACTTTAGTAGATTTGTTACCATAGCAACTATAGAATCAACTGATTAACTCAAGTACTTCACGTTTCAAAACTACACTACAGTATTTTAGGCCCACAGGGAGTCTGCGTGCGCGGTAATCTGCAGATTTTTAGCCCAACATTGGTCCTATTTAGTAACTTAGGAAAATGTGTGTACTGTTATATTTGTTTAATGCTTATATTAATTTTAGTAATCTGATTGATTTTTATACTCATGTTTTTGCCATATCAGCAGCATTGGTAATATTCATGGCAAAACCTATACTAAATATACAATATATAAGATGCAATCATATCAGTTTCATAATAAATATTCAATGTACAAAAAAACATACAAATAATAACAACAGTGAAAAAGAGTCATACACTATCTTTTAGTTTGATTAACGATAAATATTCAAAAAATCCTCCAGAAAACACATTTTTTAGCATTTCCCTTCATATATTTCCCGAATAAAGACGTTCTCTAACATCACCTAAACACACACATTCTATTGAAATATGTTTTATTGTCAAATTATAAGTCACAAATAGGGTTTTCTTCCCCTTCCTATAAATATGAGTGTGGAGGTCTGGAGTGGCCAGTTCTCCTTGGCACAACCTGATCATGTCTATTTCTAAAAGAGTAATTACTTCTTTCATTCACAACTGGATTCCCCTCACACAGTTTGTTGTGGTAATATTATTGACTAATATGCAGGTGTTTATAAGATTCATGTCTCTAAGCAGATATATTATATGAGCAACAAATGGATCTCATTGGATTTGCATTGTAAAACTGCAATAAAAGTTATTGTTTATGTTTTACATTTGTAGCTACGCCCAAACTCCTCCACAATAATCTGCAGATTTTTAATTATCGTTTAGCTTTTTACAAAATACTGCGCTGTAATACTGTCCGGCCCTGGTCATTAGCATTAGCTGAGCCTCTGGATGATGAGCTGTGGGTCAGCAGATTCAAGATCAGCATGTACGGGGAACACAAACATCTGTCCGGCCAACACTCGCGGTCATTACACCACTCTCACACACACACACACACACACACACACAGACACACAGAGAGAGAGAAAGGCCGTCACTGGAAAGTTGTAATAGGAAATTGCTCTTGGCAACTATTTGTTTAGTACCCAAATCTTTTCTTTTTTTCCTTTTTTTGTGCCAACACAGCGAGCCCCTTCAGAAAATAGGGCAGCTCTCCCTAATGAGTAATCTATTTCAAAGCAGTCTTGTCTGGGCATGACAGTTTACTGAGAGGCTTGAAGAACTGGTAATTACCAGTGTTACGGGGCAATTAATGCATATTACACTGCGCCACTCGTGGAGGCGACTGTCAGCTCCCCAATAAAAATGAGCACTCTTCAGCTACAGGGTGACATTAATTGGGCCTTTAATGACTATGCACAGGAACCGGGCCAAATAGGAACAAAACACAGGACTCCGGCTGACTCCAGCAAAGGCCTGAAATTGTACTAAAAATGAGATTAATTGCTGTTGGGGGGGAAGGAGGAGAGGAGGGGAGGAATGAAAACGGGATGAAATTACAGGGTTGCGGGAGCAGGGACTCCTCAGCGCTACGGCACTTCTTAATTGTCTTATATATGTATATTGTGTATGTTGAGAAAGGCTGGCGACAGGTCATTGAGCCGAGCGCTATACAGCTGCTCACGGGACAGCACACGCGGGTTTGTGTTCAGAAATATTATTCTGTTTTTATTTATAAAGCACATTAAATACAGCCATCGTTGACCAAAGTGCTTCACAAAGTCAGATTCTTTATTATTAAGGAGACCTATTATTCAAAAATGACTTTCATAAGAGGTTTAAACCCAGTTGTGTGTGTGTCAGCAGTGTGTGAGTATCTCCAGCAGCCTCTGATGCTCAACATGTATTAATTGTATTTGTTTTAATCAGACTTGATGCAGTAACACTTTGATTGACATTCTCTCTTTGTACGTATCATCAGAGGAGGAAGCCCCGCCCACTAGTGCCCATCTCTCCCTCATTAGCATAGGACGTTAGTCTTATTTTGTGAATCTGCCACTATGCTGACACACAGGCACCTCTAGCTCCGCCCTTTTCTGCAAAGAGCATTTAAATTTAAAGCGACAGTCACCAAAACACCTTAATTAAGCCTAATACACTATACAACACACTCTAGAGTCATCAGAGTGTGTTTTACAACTTTTAAAAAGGCTTTTGAGTGAAAACTAGAAGGGGTGGACACTTGCTGGAATAGTTGGCGGTTCATTCCGTTCTGGCAAGCTCTGAAATAGAGACTAGGCCAAAGGTGAATGAAGAAAAATGTTATTTAAAACATCTAATAGTGCACAATTTTTCATTTCAGATTTTTCATTTCAGTGCATCGGTCATTATAAACCACTGAAAGCTAAGAGCACAAGGTGTGCAGTAAAGCAGACGTTCATCCGGTGTGACGAAAAACAACACACTGAATCTAAAGGCCACATCATGCACAAAACCTCTGATCCAAAACAGCAGATTTACACTGGACAAATGATATTTACAAGCAGACTAACACATCCACAACAGCATGGAAAGCATTTTTATTCATATATTTCAATCAGGTGTACTGAAGAATGCTCCAATAGAGGGTCACAAATCAAGAGACTGAAAAAAGTTTAAGTACCAAATCTGATGATTAACCGTCATTCTTATCTTATTAGCTGCCTACTTTTAAGATATTGTCCTTTTATTATTATAAAGCTCATATTCTGCGTGATCTTTGTTATTTTTAGGCCATTTCTGCACAGAACTGTTAATCAAACTAATTCTGCAGATGTGTGCACAAGGATTTTGACAGTAAAGCAACTAAAAACTGAACACATGAATTACAAAAAACTTGTACTTAATATAAAAATATTTCAGGTTTATGATGAAAATCCAATTAGAACCATTGTTTGATAAACAAAGCAAGTCTCTTATATAATATCAACTAAAAGACTGAAAATATTACATAAACTATTATAAAAATCATAAATATGTGCAAATTATTCAATAAATTGACTTAATTTAATATAAAACTTGAATAAATAAATGTTTACACACTAGACTAGACTCAATGATATAGCTAAATAATGTAGATTATTACGGGCGCAGATTCGGTGTGGCCTACACATCACCCATACCTAAACCCAACTACTACCTTAATAAATATTAATGAGCAGCAAATTAGGAGTTTATTAAGGCTAAATCCTAGGTGTTTTTTTTAATGGCAGGAATTGTACTTCAAATGAATGTGTGGAAAATGCACCAAAATAGGAATCATGTGGTCCTGCAAATTGAGTCATGGCATCAAAATAAAGAGAACAGAAATTCACTGATTGGGTTTTTCACCAATGTCATTTATCTAGCACTGCTAAACACAACCTATATTCCACACAATACAAACTACACACACACACACACACACACACACACACACACACACACACACACACACACTATATAAAGACGGTTATCAACAAAACAAAACAATTCTCTCTGATAAAACGGCAAATCAAGGAGTGTTTTAGTGAATGGCGGCAGGTCTGAGGTCAGTGCACAGCTGCTCAAAACACAAAAGCAAGAGGTCTTCAAGTAGTGTGATGCTTCAGCGCTCAAAAGAGTGTGTGTGTGTGTGTGTGTGTGTGCGTGTGTGTGTGTGTGTGTGTGTGATCCACTAGAGACGAGTGCAGAATCAGGTTAATTAGCAGTGAACACACTCCAGCATCAAGAGCGTCTGAAGAGCTCTTAAAGGCTCTTAAATGCTAAATCTTAAGCAACACACACTTCAGAGAGCCTCTATCATACACACAGACAGCAACTGTTTGAAAAGCTCATCATATTGACACTATACTGGATGAGAATGAGCCTTTCTCTCTGTTTTAGCACATTTTAAAGTTGTTTTTAACAGTGCTGTCAAATGAATTCATTGTGATCAACTGCATTGAATATAAACCATTGTAAATAATATACAATAATTATTTGCATATATATATAATATTTCTATTTATTAGTGTGGGGCCAAAATTAATTGGAATTAATCACATCCAGAATTAAAAGTTTGTTTTGACATAATACATGTTTGTGTATACGTTTGCATGTATATAATCACACACATACATAAAAACAAAACTAGACAAACATTTTTGTTGCATATTTACACATATATATAATTTATTTATGAATAATATTCATAATATTTTATATCTAAATATAAATGTGTGTATGTGAGTGTGTGTGTATACATGCATGTGAGTGTGTATACTGTATGTATCTATGTGTATATGTGTGTGTCTGTGTTTGTGTGAGAGTGAGTGTTTATGTGTGTGTGAGTGACTGTGTGTTTTTGATTGTGTGAGTGTGCATGTGTATATGTGTGCATGTGTGTGTGTGTGTGTCTCTCTCTCACTCTGAGTGTGTGTGTGTGTGGCTGAAGACACTCCAGCTAATTCCTCATATCCACATGTGTGTAATGAGACCGGACGTGTCTCAGCCTCGACTCCTGCAGATGTGTAATATGAAGAGAGAAGCGTAGCCACGTTTTTAATCGGACGGTGTGTGTGTGTGTGTGTGTGTGTGTGTGTGTGTGTGTGTGTGTGAAATGGGCAGACCTGCAGACGAGCTGCACACGCAGATATGATTATGAAGGAGCTGTAATCACTGCAGTCACACTAATGCAGAGCCGCTTTATACCTGACACTATATTTAACACGTGTGTGTGTGTGTGTGTGTGTGTGTGTGTGTGTGTTTGACTCAAATAATGTCCATTTTGTCACTCCGCCTGCTATATATAAGACAACTAAAGAAGATGACACACACTCACAAATCAGCGCTCATTTCAGCGCTCTCTGTTCCAGGAAAAATCACACTTGAACTTCAAGTTTAAGTCAGCATAAACATCAATAAATAATATAATAAATAATAATAACATCAAAAAAAAAAAAAAATAATAATAATAATAAATAAATAGTAATAATAAATTTATATATATATATATATATATATATATATATATATATATATACACATATCAGCTCTTGTACAGCCTCTTCACGCTTGTGTATTACTCTGCCTGCAGAGTGACAGCAATAAACCCACGACAATCGATAAACCCACTACAGTTTGACTGAAATATTGCAGCTGTTGGACAACATAATGTACTTTTACGGCTTTTTTAGGTGAGAATGTAGTTGTTTTAGATTGTAACTATGCAGTTTATTTATAAGGATAGCGCTTATATTAAATATTCATCATTTTTTATCATTTATAAATTCAGTGCATTGGCATCCATCAGCGCAGATTAAAGACGGACCATGCTCCACCACAAGATGGCGACAGAGACCACATAAAGAGTCCTTAAGGAAACAACTCAGCGTATTTTCAAACTACAGCTGCTCAAATCATTATAATTCTGTTCTGACGTCAGCTGCTGATGTGTATGAATGGCGGAAGAAAGTAGTTCCTCATACAAAAGGATTTTTAGACTCTCCATCTTTGATTTTCTTTTTTATATACACAAGTACACTGTCTAACTGTTGTATAAACTCAATATCTACTGGTAGCAGTGCCATATGGCTGTATATCAGCACTGGTGGGACACTAAGGCACTCGAGCACACGCATATATATACTGTATATATAGTAGTGTAGTAGTGAGTTTCTGCAAAGGAGTAATAATAAATATCCTGCAGTGATGTCGACAAAAGAATTATTTTATGACCTTAAAGAACAGATTTGATTATTTAGATTTAATTTAGTATTTTATTACAGCTTTATTTTTCATTCATTTGAGAAGCCAAACGCTGAGATCAGACCTGTGTTGGAAATTCAGCTACTGTTTTACTGTTAACAAGTGTTCATGTACATCTGCACATCCGGGTTTTATTCACGTGTGTGTTCATATCAGCATCAGACTGTTGTTCCTTTAGTTTCTCATTTATTTCATTATGCTTTTTGACTAATAGTTTGAGTTTTTTATTTATTGCAAGTTTGACATTTTATGGTGTCCGTGTGTGTGTGTGTGTGTGTGTGTGTGTGTGTGTATGTTGATATCAGCATGTTGATGGAGTTGTGTTGATGTGTGGCGTCCGTGTATGTTCCTCATGCAGACACACTGGAGTCAGAGCCCTAGCAGCAGGTGATAAATAACTCGATCCCACAATGAGCTCCGTTTGCTCTAAATCAATGGGTTTGATAAGAAAACACACCTCAGTCTGCTGAAAACACACCTCAGTCTGCTGAAAACACACCTCAGTCTGCTGAAAACACACCTCAGTCTGCTGAAAACACACCTCAGTCTGCTGAAAACACACCTCAGTCTGCTGAAAACACACCTCAGTCTGCTGAAAACACACCTCAGTCTGCTGAAAACACACCTCAGTCTGCTGAAAACACACCTTAACGTGTCCAGCACGATTAAAGGGGACAGTTCCCTCAAAAACTAACATTCTGTCATGCTCTCAAACATTATTTTTGCTGCGTGTTCAAACTACTTACATAAAATAAGCTCAATCAACACAATTCCTGACGTTTTTTGGGGACAACTTAATTGTTTTATGTTCAGTCCACTTAAATTTGTATAATTAAGTTAACTTAATCGATTCGAGTTGGGAGAACATGGAGTAATTGTGTGGAAACCAGCAGTGTAATTTACTCTCCCTTATTTTAAACACATGAGTTTCTTTCTTCTGTTGAACACAAAAGAAGATGTTTTGAAGAATGTTGAAAACCTATTTTTAAATATTACTTTAGTTGACGAAGATATTTTTAAATCAATGGTTTACTTTTAGTTTTCATCTCAGTTAACAAAATGTTTTTGACCGATACTTTGAGTCTTAGTTTTGTTTTCCTAAAATAACCCTCTCTCTGGCGTCTCCGTCCTCCTGATGCATGATGGGAAGGGTTGTAGGTTGAAGTTGAGATGAGGGCCGACAGGAAAGGAAGAAAGAGTAAGATTACAGCATTTACCGCGCTCAGACTCTGCGCAGTTACTCATTCAGCCTTTTTAGGACGGGGTCAGGGCCAGATCTGTGCAAACGCTGATCGCTGACCCCCTTCTGTCCCAGCCTTGATTAAAATATGTTTGCTTTCTTATTCAAGCTGCCATTTGACAGGCTCGCTCATATTTCAGACAGCAGCACAAACATTCTCCAGGGTTTGTTTCCATTGCGTACATGAGGCCGCTTCTACAGCCGACCCCTTAAAGGATACACGACTGCATGGACAGATCAGACCAGATTAAAGGGGTAGTTCACGCAAAAATCAGCATTCGCTCAATATTTACTCTCTCAAGTGGTTCCAGGACTACTAACATATACACATTTAATATATTTTTAAAGATAAACTACTAGTTTTTTCACACGTCACTCATGTTTGTCTG
The DNA here is from genome assembly GCF_903798145.1 of Danio aesculapii. NCBI lineage: Eukaryota > Metazoa > Chordata > Actinopteri > Cypriniformes > Danionidae > Danio > Danio aesculapii. Next base: position 493,431 of record NC_079451.1, on the reverse strand, counting down.
TTTCTGAAAGGATCAGATGTCAGAAGCAATACAATAATCATGCATACATTATAATCACCAGCTCAAGAAGTTTGTTATTTCAGATATAGATGCACGGCAAGCGAGCGTGAGAAAGTGAAACCACTTGTGCTTTTAGATGGCCTTGAAAACAACAACAGGACACAGGGTAGATTCTGCTCTTCTTGGCTTTGTGGCTGTTCATCAAGACGATGACAAGGTTAGTTTGAGCTCGGGTCGACCATGGCTTGTTATTATATGTCCAGTTGAAGTCAGAATTATTAGCCCCCCTTTGAAATTTGGAATATTTCCCAAATGTTGTTTAACAGAGCAAGTAAATTTTCACAGTATGTCTGATAATATTTTTTCTTCTGGAGAAAGTCTTACTTGTTTACATTTTTTAAATCCATTTTAAGCTCAATATTATTAGCCCTTTAAGCTATTTTTTAGTCTACAGATCAAACCACTGTTATACAATAACTTGCCTAATTACCCTAACCTGCCTAGTTAACCTCATTAACCTAGTGAAGCCTTTAAATGTCACTTTAAGCTGTATAGAAGTGTCTTGAGGAATATCTAGTCTAATATTATGTGCTGTCATCATGACAAAGAGTTCTATATATATATATATTACAGTGTAATGTCTCGGCTGTGTGTTTAACAGCCTTTGTTTTCATTCTCCTGCTTGTGTACGAGCGAGTGACGTATCTCTGTAAACCAATAGCCTTCAGCTGTGCGTCTCGCTCCGCCTTTACCCTTTTGTTGTGCTAGGTTCCCTTTGGAAAGGGTACCCAAAAAACATTACAGTACGGTTGGCTTTTTGGTATCCTTTGACAGTGGAAACGGCCATAAAAGCGTACCGAACAGTACCGTACACTCAGTGGAAACGGGTCATAATATAAGGAGAGAAGAATCTGGTTTTGAACAGTCTGCCGTGATCAATGAATGAAAGATTCCCACATGTAACAAACGCAGCACATGAGGGAAAAAAAGGTCACACAAGTCTGAAAGTGCACAGGTAATGACGACCCATAATGACTGCATGTGATGGGTTACTGCATGGATCAAACCCATGATCTGAGCGTTGCAAGCAAAGCAGCGGTGACTTAGCAATAATGACCCAGAGTAACGTTATCTGGGTTACTCTTATCAGGAGACGTCTGCAAAACACACACACACACACACACACACACACACACACACACACACACACACACACACACACACACACACACACACACACACACACACAATCTCTTTTCCGTCTTTATAACTGTAACGAAGCAAACATTACTCACTATTAATGAGAGGGGTCAAAGGTCACGCTCTCCACCCTAATACACGTCTGATTAGACTTTAACTAATATATAATCAAGGCCAGACGCACTAAACACAGCGCTATAAAGCACTAAAGACATCAGGATATGAGCAGATAAGAGCATTTCCTGTACACTATATAGTAGAATACTGAAGAAAACACCCTGAGCTCCACATATTCATGAAAAAAAACAAACATTGACATCCCAATTAATCAAAAACTAGTCATTTATAGCCTTACAAACAGTTCACATTTCATACAGAAATATATATATATTGCTTTATTGATGTAACTTCTGCAATAATTCAATCTTGATATTAGTCCTAAACCTGCTTATCAAACTGCACAATAAACACACGTGGAAAATAACAGAGCAAAATGCCTTCTTTTCAAAATCTACAATCTTTTATTTCAGATTATAAATAATACATTTATTTATACACATGTAATTATGAATATAATTTAAATGCATTAAGAACATTTATTCCTAATTTAAATTTAAAATTTAATTATAAATAAATTACACAAATATAATATATATTAAAAATATAACATATTAATACACATATTTTAGTAAACATTAATAATAATAATAATAATAAAAGAAAAAAAATAATTAAATATGCATAGAGTGAGCATTTCATTACAATTAAATAAATCAAACTAGAGCTACTCGAGCAGCCACCATAAAGAAAGTATTCTATCCAGTTCTAGACACATTTTCACACTTGTCTATACGAGTCCCACCAGTTCAGTGTCCAGGTAACACTTTCAAAAGTGTTGAATATATATATATATATATATATATATAGACACACACACAAACCTCAGCAGAGGTAATTATTTAACACCTAGAGCGTAGAATTGTACACCACATTAAAAAAATTAACACCTTGCCAGTGTAATTTTTACTCCACAGGTGTTTCATTTAATTATTTTCTGGTGTATACACGAGTCCCACCAGCCTGGTGTATAAGTTACACTTTCAAAAGTGTTGAATATAAACACCTCTGCAGAGTAAATTAATTTAGAGTGTAAAAATCTACACTTGATTAAATTCTCCATCATCCCTAAATACGTCACTTGTCCCTACCAAACCTAAACATGAGTCTTAAAAGCCCCATCCCTGAACACAAACGCTTTATATACAATTGTTACAGAAAGTTTTATCTATTTTTTTTGAGTTGTTTAAAGGACAAATGGCTTCAAACATCTTCTGTAAAGCTACTCCTTCACTTAGTGTGTAGAAATGCTCAACAGAGCACATTATTTCCATTTTTTAAGCCAGCAAAAAAATGCTGACCTTTAAACACACAAATAAACACATAATAAAATATACTATACTACATTATAAATATAAGTAGACATTTAATATACATTTTTTATTCAAATGTATGATTTTTCATTTTAATTTAATTATAAATAAATTATAAATATATTTTGTATTAGAAATAAAATATAAAATATATTAAAAAATAAATATATTATACACATTTGAATAAACATTAAAATATAATAATCATAGTAAAAATAAAACAATATGATTATATATACATATATAGGGTCTGCATTTAATTCAAATTAAATAACTAAAATAAAACTGTACCAGAGCAACAACAGAAAATATCCTACTCAGTTCAGATTTCACCTTATAAAGAAATCCTGTCAGCTTTTAATACGCCACCATCTCTAATCTCAATAAAACCCTTTATTCCTAACACTGCTCAATAAACACAGATGCAAATAAATGAAGCAAAAGCAGAGAGCGAGAGAAGTTTGTGTGACCGCAGGCCCTCTGCTCAAACTCCACCGAAGTCACAGTGCAGTGTTTTATTCACACTTTTCTTATTTCTAAAGCAGAGCGTCGGTGTCAAAATCATTCTTAACCTCAAGTTGAAGTGACAAATGTGTTTAAAGCGAAGCTGTAAAATAAATAGCTGAAATGGAGGCTTAGCGGGAGTTAAATCCTGCAGCTGAAGTGTGCGGATTACAAGCCCAGCGCATTAAACAATGTCCCTAAATATGCATTGAAATCCGCAAAGCATGAAAGCGTGTTGTCATGTGGTATTAGCATTCAGAGGCGTGTGTGTGTGTGTGTGTGTGTGTGTGTGTGTGTGTGTGTGTGTGTGGCGGTGTTAAATGTCAGAGACCGCAAATCCCACAAACATCTCCTGACGTCACACTGTGCTCAAACTGTCACTGAAATACGGGGAAATGCAAAGGTTTATGCTAAAATAACCACACAATCCTACATATGGAGGATGAAGAGAGAGAGGATAAGGATGCTGATAGTACGAGGGAAAAGGAAACGATATCGATGTTCAGAAGACCAGTGTATTGTTTATTTTATTGCATTATTTGATTCATAGTTATAATACAGTGTCTTCTTTGGTTCATTTAGTTTGCTGCAGTTTTTGTCCCTGTCAGCTCTGGAAAAAGAAAGAAAGAAAGAAAAGTAAAGAAAAAGAAAGAGAAAAAGAGTCAGATGTATTTTGGATGATTTTCAATGAAAATGAAATAATAAAGAGGGGAAAAATAAATAAATAAAAATAAAAGAGAAAAAAAGAGTCACATGCAGTTTTAATTTTTTTATGAAAATGAGAGTTAAAATTAATGAAAATAGAGCAAAAATTAAAAAAATACTAAATAAAAGAGCAAAAAAAGAGAATAAGAGGCTAAAAGTCATGCATTTGTGATGTTTTTCAATGGAAAAAGAGAATGAAGTTATATAGATACTCACAGGACTTGTATTATTTATTTATTTTATTTTAATTATATGTATTTTGTTTGCTTTGATTGCATTTACACAGCAGTATAGTGTTGCTAAACACAGTATACTCCATTTCTACAGCATTTTGACAGAAAGCAGAAGTCAAATCTCATCACATACTGTATACAACAGTTCAATTAAATATAGAAATACAGGGGTCAAAAGATTAACTGCAATTAAATCACATTCAAAATAAAAGCTTGTGAGTATATATATATATACAGAGCAGTTCTGTCTGGTTCTGGAATCTGATAAGCTGATAGCGGTGTGACATTCTGCAATATCAGCACTTGTACAGCCTCTTCTCCCTTCTGTATTACTCCACCCACATAGAGTCAATTAACCCACTACAGTTTGACAAATATTGCAGCTGTTGGCCAACATAATGTACTTCTGAGGCTTTTTTAGATGAGAATGTAGTTGTTTAGATGGTAACTGTGCCGTTTATTTATGAGGATAGCGCTTATTTTAAATATTCATCATTTTGGAGATTCAGCGCATCAGCGGCCATTAGCCTGTCATACTGAGCAGAGCAAAGAGGGTTGATGTTCCACCACAAGATGGCGACAGAGACTGCATAATAAGCCCTTAGAGGAGAAAAACTCAGCGTAAATTCAAACTACAGCTGATCAAAACATTATAGAAAAGGTAAGTGAACTCTCAGTCGATCTCTCTCTTGAGTATGTTGTAGTGCTGTATTTACACCATAGTAATCTGCTAGTGTTGGCTTTGCTTTGGCTTTTTCAGGGTTAATTATTGTGATCTCCTGATTGCAACAGAGAAATACTGTAAAATCTGTGTAGACTGATGGTATTTCATGCCTTTCAGCCTTATAAAATGTGAGCAAATCAGCTGTTCTGTCATCACTTTAGACATTACGCTAGAGAATCATTCCAACACTAGCTCTACAGTGACTATGGTGAATGAGCAGCGGCTTCTGCTGTTCTGACGTCAGCTAAATGACCAAAGAAAGTAGTTCCTCATACAAAAGGGTTTTTAAAACTCTGTGTATTTTATATATACACGATTATGCCATCGATCTGTTGTATAAACGCAATATCACACGTGTGGCAGTGCCATATGGCTGTATATCCTCACTAAACATATTTATCATATATTTATCATATTTTTTACTACGCATACACATAACTATTAATATTGATAAATACTAACATGCATTTATTATAAATATATTTATAAAGTGACATATTTATAAATCATTTAATATACAGAAATGATACATTTCTACTACAAATTATATAGAAATATAAAGATGTAAATATTTTGCTTTTGTGTTTATATTATATATATATATACATATTTATATAATTATTTATGCACAATATTTATACCCAGCGAATACACACACATTATGTAAATACCAGCTTTAATTCTGGATGCGATTAATCGTGACAGCACTAAAACGAATAAATCCTTCAATATTAAAGTAACACATTATTACTTGAAAACATTCAAATCTACCCAGACTAAAGATAAAACTTTAACATGTATAAATGCTGAATAACCGTCTGAAGTCGCACTTGCAAAATACACAACCCGTCTGACAGGAAAATACAGATATTTGTGCGATTCCTCAAAGAGAACGGAGGAAATCCTTCAGATTATAGATGATGAAGGAATGAAGCGTGTCAGGATGTTTTACTCGCGTGCTCTTTCACAAATATCTAATAAATGAAGTTATGGGGAGAGGGTAATGCTATTAACAACGACTGACATCAAAACATGTCTGGAAAAGAAAGAAACACAACACAAATGATGGGGTGGACCATCTTAGAGAGATCCAGACACACACACACACACACACACACACACACACACACACACACACACACACACACACACACATATATATATATATATGAGGAAACACAATACTGTATATATATATATATATATATATATATATATATATATATGAGGAAAGTGAGAGTATTAACCCTGAGTGACCGACGGGACAAATGAGCCGTACTGCGCTTTATATGAACATTCATCATCTGTGTGTCAAGTCCTGACAGCGCGCACACACACATATACACACACATACATGCACACAAATACAGGTGCACTTGCAAACACACACAATGTGTATTTGTGTGTGTGTGTGTGTGTCCGTGTTTGTGTGTGTGTTTGTGCATGTGTTTGTGCGTGTGTGAAATCTGCAGCAATTGTAAAAAACTGTAAGCTTCATTTCTAATGTTATTGGTCACGTACACAGTGTGATATTTGCAGTGAAATGATTATACAACACACCCCTGACCTTAACAAAAACTAAAATAATCTCAATAAGAGTCTAAATGATGGAGTATAATAAGAAGTAAAAACACAGAGGATTTAAACAGAAACGCCTTTAGATAGACGTGGAAATAGACAAACAGTTTTTAATCAGTCATTTCTCATGATCTCGTGATTCTGCGATTGATAAATTTACACAAAATGAAGAAAATGGGGCATGATGTGTGTAGTTCTGATATTGTGTTGTTCTGAGTGTGCTACAGGTGAGAGGATACAACTGCAGGATATACTCTTTCCTCTCCGTCTGCACCACACACTTTATTACAAACACTTCTATGTTCATTTGGATAGCAAAGATATTCAGATATTTTATTCTATTTTCCATAGCTATATCTAGAGCCAGACGGAATCTGCTGACGTTTTTTTGCTATTTCTGCGAAGAATTTTGGTAAAAATCTGTGGATTTCAGCTGAATTATTTTAGAATTATCATAACTAAAACCTTAATATGTCAAATAAAATATAATATCTTTTAAACTTTATTTAACGTTTTAAATGCAAATCCAATTAGAGACACGTTATCTGGTAAATAAGGCAAGTATCTCACATAATATCTCTACTAAAAGACAGAAAATATTACTGTACACACTGCACTGTACATAAATCAGATCAACATTTTCATATTAGTCAATAATATTACTGTAATTAATTTAAAAACTGAATAAATATAGATTTACACACATTTACTCAAGTAAATAAACAGAATTAATGATGGGCTCAGATTCCATGTGGGCCTAGCTATATCCTCCATATACTATATTTGGTCTTATTTTCTATAGCTTTAACTTCTATATCTGAAATTGTTTGTGTTTTTACTTCTTCTTCTTATAGTGTGTTCACACCAGATGTGGATGAAGCGTCAGAAGCAAGTGATTTAAATGTTAAGTCAATGCAAAGACGCGAATAGACATCCTGCAGCGCGAATGAAGCACAATGAAGCACAAATCGGAACATTAGCAGACATTCACACTGTGATAACCAATCATGAGCTTGCTCTTGACGTAGCACCTGTTGTTAGTGCCTCGAGGGGAAATCCTCTTGCCGACACCGGACAACAGCTCATCAAACTAGCCTCGGCTCAGCCTGAAGCACCGCTGAAAGCCTCCATCATCCAAGAATAGTTTCTAGAGGAGTTGATGAGCTGGTGCATCTCTGAAAGGATCTAGCTGACTCAGACATGGCACCGAATGAATCTACGCTGTTTATCAGCCCTCCTAAAGCACATGAACACAGCTACTCTCTCAATAAAATCCAGATTAGCCATTTAGCAATGAAGCTAGAGTCACCGGGCAGACAGAAGCCTTGTCCATGATGTGAATCCGCCTCACTGTGAAGTGAATTTACACACGAATGAAGCGAGTAAACTCAAAATGTTCACGCGTCTATTTACGCAGGAATAGAGCGATTTATTCATGCATGCTGCGTCTGGTGTGAACACAGCATTATACACCATGATATAGACTCTTATTGATATTATTTAATATTATTATAGTTTTTGTTAAGGTCACGGGTGTTGTATAATCATTTCACCTCATGTATCACTCTCTGTACGTGACAAATAACATTAGATATGACTGTGGAGCTTACAATCTTCTACATTTGTCCACATATTTCCCACATTTACAGCCTGAGGTTGTCTTATTTGATTACGTGACATATTTAACCTCTCCCACTTCTGCTCAAACACACACACCAGCCTTATTATGTGCTTAATATTCACTATCAGCTGAATAATTTTTAATGCAACATGAAGCGGAGTAGATGGATAACTCAATTAGGAGCACACATCCATCCGTCAGGCTGAGATTGATGGGAATGTGCAGCGTTTTCAGCATCAGATCCTCCTCTTTATAGCTGAAGCATCATTAGCCATGACTCCACAGACCACGCTTTATTACCGGCTTCAGCTCTCACACACACTATTGTTTGCATGATGAATGTGACCGCTGCTGACGCTTTCGGAGAGGAAATTAGTTGTGTGTTTTGCAGAAGAAGAAAAAAACTCGTCGCCATCTCTCACTTCATTTGCTTTTAGGGAGGAATGGAGGATTAATTCATATTTCAGATGCAAGACAGTGGCAGAACATGAACCCTGTGATATTTATCTGTGTCATAACATTATAGTTTTCACATTTTCTTATAAATATATATATTTTCTACAAGTTTTCACAATTCTGATTTGCAGTTTTTTGTTTGTATTTTCAAATGTGTACTGGATTCTTTTCATTTTCATTTAATTGAGACTCAAATTTAATAAATAAATAGATATAAACTCATCGCTATCTCTCACTTCATTTGCTTTTAGGGAGGAATGGAGGATTAATTCATATTTCAGATGCAAGACAGTGGCAGAACATGAACCCTGTGATATTTATCTGTGATATGAAAACAAAAACATGAAGTTCATTATTTTGCCTGACTGAGATTTATTCATTTTGCCTCACTATTTTTATTATTAATGCCTTTTTAAAATTATTTTAGTATCATTAAATGTGTTGTTTAGTGATTTTAATAAGTTCTGGGTAAAAAAAAATGTAAATAAAATCAAAAACATTGCCAGTGGCATGGCGGATCAGTGGTGTCACACAGAGGTCTCACAGCAAGAAGGTCGCTGGTTCGAGCCCTGGCTGGGCTAGTTGGCATTTCTGTGTGCAGTTTGCAT
>NC_079451.1:466872-479372 GCF_903798145.1 Danio aesculapii | reverse complement strand
CCTTCTCTGCTTTCAGGAGCTTTGATGTGGAGGCTGAAGTATGAGAAGGAGCGCTATCCTGCTGGAGAATTGTCCCTCTCCTGTGGTTTGTAATGTAATGGGCAGCACAAATGTCTTGATACCTCAGGCTGTTGATGTTGATCATCCACTCTGCAGATCTCTCACACACCCCCATACTGAATGATGAAACCCCAAACCATGATTTGTCCTTCACCAAACTTGACTGATTTCTATGAGAATGTGTGATGATTGGGATGCAGTTTAACAGATGATTCATCAGAAAAATCCACCTTCTGCCACTTCTCCACTTAATCAACTAGAATGTAAAGCTCGACTCAAAGTTCATTTATACTTTGAGAACAGTAAAATATTGAGCTGTAACAAGTCCTTATTTTAAGTTGTATCAAAGTACAATTTGGGCTGAGTGTAGTGCGATGATCTACAGGAAGGCTTCAGGCTATTTCTGCTGAAGTGTAGATTAAATGTGCTCATGGTGACACTACAGCTTTAAAAACAGCCACAGATTTGACCTCGGTGAAGTGAACAGAGGAAAGACTGAAGCCGCTTCATCAGTGTAATGTTTGCTGGCGCAGCACATGCTGTGTGTGTGTGTGTGTGTGTTTCATCAGTGATATGCGTGACCTCAGCCATTGTCCTTGAGTCGTGGTCAAACAGCTGATTTCTCCATTAAATCACAGTGGCTCTCTGAACACACTGTTGACATGGACTCGGCCTGAGGATCATCTCCACGCATCACCTTTGATTACAATTAATGGTGTGTGTCAGCTAAAGCCCAGCTCATTTACAAGCCATTTATCAAGCCGTGCAATGCAAAAAAAAATGCTTTCTTGGAGTTCTTGTCTCATTTCTAGTCCAAACATCCACAAATTCTTAAATCAAGAAGCATTTTATAGACAAGCAAACAATATTGTCTTGTTTACAGACATACAGTAATGGGTTAAAATAGAGTGAGTTTTTCCCTAAAACATGTTAAAGCGTCTGCCAATGGGGTAAGCACATTCATTCATTTGCCTTATTTTTCAGGGGTTGCCACAGTGGTATAAACCACCAACTATTCCAACAAATGTTTTACACAGCGGATTCCCAGTATTGGGAAACACCCATACACTCTTACATTCACATACACACACTCATACACTACAACCAATTTAGTTCAACAATTCCTCTATAGCACATGTGTTTGGACTGTGGGGGAAACCGGAGCACCCGGAGGAAACCCACGCCAACACGGGGAGAACATGCAAACTCCACACAGAAACACCAACTGACCCAGCCAGGACTTGAACCAGCGACCTTCCTGCTGTGAGGCCACAGTGCTAACCACTGAGTCACCGTATCGCTGTGATTAGTATTATTATTATATTTTTTTATAGCCACTTGTAAGGAATCTATATCCCTGACAGTACAATACTCCTGATTTTACTTTGAGGTTGTAACATACTGATCCATCCCATTGTGTTTGCTTTGGACCTTGTTCCTTGAATTGAATGGTTTAACAGAAAACTGCAATTAAATAAAGAATAAGAAAGGAAAGAGTTTTATATTTGCTGTGTGGTGCACTGTGAGCCCAAACACCTGCAGTCGGGTCAGTGCCTTCATTCACACCTGAACCGCACGCCGCTGACCAGACAAACACTACTGTAGATGCATGAAATCTGCAGATGAGCAATGCACACTGGGAGGATCATCCAGATAGACTTCTGTCAGGACACGTCTTATTAATAATGCACTGCTGTACTTCAACATCCTAACAAAATGTCAAAACCTCCCGTCATAAAAAAGTAATAAACTAAAAGACAGAAGGCAAACTGAGCTGAGGTGAGAAAGAAGAGCGATTAAGCCAAAAGGAAATAAAGTCTTGCCACAGAGTAACAGGCAACAGAAAACAAAAAAGATGATCACATTACGGTCAAACATTATTTATGTGCATGAATATTTAATAAGCTTTTATTTATACGTTTTCATTTGTTTAAGTACATATATGTACATACCAGTCTAAACAAAAAAAGCAATATAATACACACGCACACACACACACACACACACAAATGGACAATAACAGCCTTTGACTATTATGCCATAACATTTAGATGAATTAATGTAATATACTGTAGATACACGTATTTACATACCTGAGTGTTTTTACACCAGTTTTTAACCTACCACACCATTACATCTGTCTCTAACCCTAACTGACCCTTAAACTTACCTATTAAACCCATACCTAGCCTTAACCAACCCTTAAACTAACCCATACCATTTAACCAGTTTGTAACTGACTCTTAAACTTACCCATACCATTAAACTAGTTTCTAACTGACTCCTAAACTTACCCATACCATTAAACCAGTCTCTAACCGATTCTTAAACTTACCCATACCATTATACTAGTCTCTAACTCACAGTTAAACTTACCCATACCATTAAACTAGTTTCTAACTGACTCCTAAACTTACCCATACCATTAAACCAATCTCTAACTGATTCTTAAACTTACCCATACCATTAAACCAGTCTCTAACCGATTCTTAAACTTACCCATACCATTATACTAGTCTCTAACTCACAGTTAAACTTACCCATACCATTAAACTAGTTTCTAACTGACTCCTAAACTTACCCATACCATTAAACCAATCTCTAACTGATTCTTAAACTTACCCATACCATTAAACCAGTCTCTAACCGATTCTTAAACTTACCCATACCATTATACTAGTCTCTAACTCACAGTTAAACTCACCCATACCATTAAACCAGTCTCTAACTGACTCTTAAACTTACCCATACGATTAAACTAGTCTAGAACTGACTCTTAAACTTGCCCATACCATTAAACCAGTCTCTAACCCATAAATATAACTAATGCTTCAACTTACATATACTAGTAAATTTGTCCATAGCCTTACAAAACAAACACCAACCAACCAACCAAACAAACAAACAAAAACAAACTAAAGGGTATTAGTGGATTGAAACGTAAGCCATATTAAACTCAACAGAAGCTAGTTAGTTTGAGACTAAATGCAGCTTGTGTAGTTATTAAATGTGATCAGTGAAGTGCTAAACTGGAGATAAATATTTATGGCCTGTCTCCTTGCTGTGGAAAGGGTCAAATGATGTAATTTCCTGTGCTGAAGCTGCAGCAAGAGTCTTACCTAAAAACGACAGGTTTCTCTCCCTGAGTTTGTCTCTCAGAGTGTCTTCATGTTCCAGACCGATGGCACTGGGGGAATGTGGTTAAGGACAAACGTCACAAATCTGCTCATTTATGTCAGTCACAAACTCGCGCGTTCACTGGTCTCGTTTCTCGGGGGAGCTGAGGTGCAAATTAAAAGTGGGATGGTCAACTTTCACAAGTCCACTTCTAAATGCTCCCTGCCAGGAGACACCCGGACAGCTGAGAAAGGTTGCTATGGCAACAGCAGAAGAATGAGTTTGTTGTAATATCAGAATGAGTGTAGTTGAGTGTTTGCAGGTGTGTTGTTGGGTGGTAGTTAGTGCTCTGAGTGTTTGTCAGGGTGTTGTTAGGTGGTAGTTAGTGTTCTGAGTGTTTGTCAGGGTGTTGTAAGGTGGTAGTTAGTGCTCTGAGTGTTTGTCAGGGTGTTGTTGGGTGGTAGTTAGTGTTCTGAGTGTTTGTTAGGGTGTTGTTGGGTGGTAGTTAGTGTTATGAGTGTTTGTCAGGGTGTTGTTAGGTGGTAGTTAGTGTTCTGAGTGTTTGTTAGGGTGTTGTTAGGTGGTAGTTAGTGTTATGAGTGTTTGTCAGGGTGTTGTTGGGTGGTAGTTAGTGTTATGAGTGTTTGTCAGGGTGTTGTTGGGTGGTAGTTAGTGTTCTGAGTGTTTGTTAGGGTGTTGTTAGGTGGTAGTTAGTGTTATGAGTGTTTGTCAGGGTGTTGTTGGGTGGAAGTTAGTGTTCTGAGTGTTTGTCAGGGTGTTGTTAGGTGGTAGTTAGTGTTCTGAGTGTTTGTTAGGGTGTTGTTGGGTGGTAGTTAGTGCTCTGAGTGTTTGCTGGGGTGTTGTTGGGTGGTAGTTAGTGCTCTGAGTGTTTGTCAGGGTGTTGCTAGGTGATAGTTAATGCTCTGAGTGTTTGTTAGGGTGTTGTTAGGTGGTAGTTAGTGTTCTGAGTGTTTGTTAGGGTGTTGTTAGGTGGTAGTTAGTGTTCTGAGTGTTTGTCAGGGTGTTGTTAGGTGGTAGTTAGTGTTCTGAGTGTTTGTCAGGGTGTTGTTAGGTGGTAGTTAGTGCTCTGAGTGTTTGTCAGGGTGTTGTTAGGGGCAGTTAGTGCTCTGAGTGTTTGTCAGGGTGTTGTTAGGGGTAGTTAGTGCTCTGAGTGTTTGTCAGGGTGTTGTTAGGGGTAGTTAGTGCTCTGAGTGTTTGTCAGGGTGTTGTTAGGGGTAGTTCGTGCTCTGAGTGTTTGTCGGTGTTGTTAGGGGTAGTTAGAGCTCTGAGTGTTTGTCAGGGTGTTGTTAGGGGTAGTTAGTGCTCTGAGTGTTTATCAGGGTGTTGTTAGGTGGTAGTTAGGGCTCTGAGTGTTTGTCAGGGTGTTGTTAGGTGGTAGTTAGTGCTCTGAGTGTTTGCTGGGGTGTTGTTAGGTGGTAGTTAGTGCTCTGAGTGTTTGCTGGGGTGTTGTTAGGTGGTAGTTAGAGCTCTGCGTGTTTGTCAGGGTGTTGTTAGGTGGTAGTTAGAGCTCTGAGTGTTTGTCAGGGTGTTGTTAGGTGGTAGTTAGAGCTCTGAGTGTTTGTCAGGGTGTTGTTAGGTGATAGTTAGTGTTCTGAGTGTTTGTCAGGGTGTTGTTAGGTGGTAGTTAGTGCTCTGAGTGTTTGTCAGGGTGTTGTTAGGTGGTAGTTAGAGCTCTGAGTGTTTGTCAGGGTGTTGTTAGGTGGTAGTTAGAGCTCTGCGTGTTTGTCAGGGTGTTGTTAGGTGGTAGTTAGAGCTCTGAGTGTTTGTCAGGGTGTTGTTAGGTGGTAGTTAGAGCTCTGAGTGTTTGTCAGGGTGTTGTTAGGTGATAGTTAGTGTTCTGAGTGTTTGTCAGGGTGTTGTTAGGTGGTAGTTAGTGCTCTGAGTGTTTGTCAGGGTGTTGTTAGGTGGTAGTTGGAGCTCTGAGTGTTTGTCAGGGTGTTGTTAGGTGGTAGTTAGTGCTCTGAGTGTTTGTCAGGGTGTTGTTAGGTGATAGTGCTCTGAGTGTTTGTCAGGGTGTTGTTAGGTGATAGTGCTCTGAGTGTTTGTCAGGGTGTTGTTAGGTGATAGTGCTCTGAGTGTTTGTCAGGGTGTTGTTAGGGGTAGTTAGTGCTCTGAGTGTTTGTCAAGGTGTTGTTAGGTGGTAGTTAGTGCTCTGAGTGTTTGTCAGGGTGTTGTTAGGTGGTAGTTAGTGCTCTGAGTGTTTGTCAGGGTGTTGTTAGGTGATAGTGCTCTGAGTGTTTGTCAGGGTGTTGTTAGGGGTAGTTAGTGCTCTGAGTGTTTGTCAGGGTGTTGTTAGGTGGTAGTTTGTGCTCTGAGTGTTTGTCAGGGTGTTGTTAGGTGGTAGTTAGAGCTCTGCGTGTTTGTCAGGGTGTTGTTAGGTGGTAGTTAGAGCTCTGAGTGTTTGTCAGGGTGTTGTTAGGTGATAGTTAGTGCTCTGAGTGTTTGTCAGGGTGTTGTTAGGTGGTAGTTAGTGCTCTGAGTGTTTGTCAGGGTGTTGTTAGGTGGTAGTTGGAGCTCTGAGTGTTTGTCAGGGTGTTGTTAGGTGGTAGTTAGTGCTCTGAGTGTTTGTCAGGGTGTTGTTAGGTGATAGTGCTCTGAGTGTTTGTCAGGGTGTTGTTAGGTGATAGTGCTCTGAGTGTTTGTCAGGGTGTTGTTAGGTGATAGTGCTCTGAGTGTTTGTCAGGGTGTTGTTAGGGGTAGTTAGTGCTCTGAGTGTTTGTCAAGGTGTTGTTAGGTGGTAGTTAGTGCTCTGAGTGTTTGTCAGGGTGTTGTTAGGTGATAGTGCTCTGAGTGTTTGTCAGGGTGTTGTTAGGGGTAGTTAGTGCTCTGAGTGTTTGTCAGGGTGTTGTTAGGTGGTAGTTTGTGCTCTGAGTGTTTGTCAGGGTGTTGTTAGGTGGTAGTTAGAGCTCTGCGTGTTTGTCAGGGTGTTGTTAGGTGGTAGTTAGAGCTCTGAGTGTTTGTCAGGGTGTTGTTAGGTGATAGTTAGTGCTCTGAGTGTTTGTCAGGGTGTTGTTAGGTGGTAGTTAGTGCTCTGAGTGTTTGTCAGGGTGTTGTTAGGTGGTAGTTAGTGCTCTGAGTGTTTGTCAGGGTGTTGTTAGGTGGTAGTTAGAGCTCTGAGTGTTTGTCAGGGTGTTGTTAGGTGGTAGTTAGAGCTCTGCGTGTTTGTCAGGGTGTTGTTAGGTGATAGTTAGTGCTCTGAGTGTTTGTCAGGGTGTTGTTAGGTGGTAGTTAGTGCTCTGAGTGTTTGTCAGGGTGTTGTTAGGTGGTAGTTAGAGCTCTGAGTGTTTGTCAGGGTGTTGTTAGGTGGTAGTTAGAGCTCTGCGTGTTTGTCAGGGTGTTGTTAGGTGATAGTTAGTGCTCTGAGTGTTTGTCAGGGTGTTGTTAGGTGGTAGTTAGTGCTCTGAGTGTTTGTCAGGGTGTTGTTAGGTGGTAGTTAGTGCTCTGAGTGTTTGTCAGGGTGTTGTTAGGTGATAGTTAGTGTTCTGAGTGTTTGTCAGGGTGTTGTTAGGTGGTAGTTAGAGCTCTGCGTGTTTGTCAGGGTGTTGTTAGGTGATAGTTAGTGTTCTGAGTGTTTGTCAGGGTGTTGTTAGGTGGTAGTTAGTGCTCTGAGTGTTTGTCAGGGTGTTGTTAGGTGGTAGTTAGTGCTCTGAGTGTTTGTCAGGGTGTTGTTAGGTGGTAGTTAGTGCTCTGAGTGTTTGTCAGGGTGTTGTTAGGTGGTAGTTGGAGCATTCCCATCAAATGCAACAGTATAAAAAACACATGCAGTCAAAACACCACAATGATACGATGAGCGTGTGTGTCAAAAAAGCAAAACGTAGACAGTGTTTGTGTCTTGATGGGCGTCTGTGCATGATGTGTCAGTCACGGGGCGTTTCTGTGGGCAATATGATGAACCCGGACAGATGCAGAGAGTAAATGAATGCTGACGCGTGAAAAGAGATGGAGAGAGTGGGCGGAGGGATGGGGATGAGTGACCACAGACAGAGAAACACTGGGACCCTTCACCCAACACACACACACAGATGAGTCTGAGATACACACACAAAATCAGCAAATTCGGTGTCTCTGTAAAATAAGTAGTATAAAACATTGTATAATATCTGATATATGCATTTCAAAGCACAATGACACCACATCAAATATCAACCATCCTCAGTTTTTGAATACTACTTTTGTTTTTAAACACAACATAATTGTACAGAGTACAAATCTGCTCAAATATAATTGTGTGCATTTGAGGAAAATCACACACAGACACACACACACACACAGAAAGAGACAGTGAAGGCTTCTAGCTGTGAAACACTGAATGATGCAGACTGTGAACAAAGAGCTGCACACACACACACACACACACACTTTTATGTCAGGTGAATCTCAGCCCTGCGAATAGCTCCTCGTCAATTTCAGGCTTAAAGTTTTATGGGAAGGATACTGTTTGATGCAGTCGACCAGCGGTCCATAACAGCAGTCATTTACTGTGCACTGAAAAGAGGGAAAAATATTACAGTCAGGAGGACACGAGCCCCTCAGCATCCATTATAAATACCCATCATGCACTGCTGCGCCAGCACACATCACCTACACACCCATTATTCAGACTGAACAACATCTCCGAGCATTAATTACAGAGGTTAGCAGATTACATCTTTAACTACACAGATCTGTGTGTCTTTACTCTGATTTTGTGAAATGTGAATTATTGTTTTTCTCAAAAGCAAGGTGATTATTAATATTAAGCTGCTGATGTGATTTTACTCACTGTAAAAATATTAAAATTATGTTTTCTTCTCTTTCGTGCATTTTGTAAAATTGAGAGTCAACCTGTTAAAAAAGACATTAATTAATAAATATAAATAAAATAAAATAAAAATGTAATTCCTTTATCATTAATCCTAATTAAATAACTGGCAACACAGATGTATTTTTTATAAATAAAATAAAATAAGATCAAATAAAATAAAAAATTTTATTAAATAAAAATAAAACAATTAAATTCCTTTATCAATCATAATTAAATATTTGGCAATACATATGTTTTTTTAATAAAATAAAATAAAATAAAAAAAATGTAGTTCCTTTATCATTAATCATAATTAAATATTTGGCACCACAGATGTATTTTTTTATAAATAACATAAGATATAATTATATTAAATTATTTAAAATGAAATTAAATTACACAATTATTTCCTCAATTAAAATCATAATTAAATATTTGGCAACACAGATGTATTTTTTATAAATAAAATAAAATAAGATAAAATTAAATTAAAATAAAATAAAACAATTAAATTCCTTTATCATTAACCATAATTAAATATTTGGCAATAGAGATGGTTTTTAATAAAATAAAATAAAATAAAAAAATAAGTTCCTTTATCATTAATCATTATTAATATTTGGAAATACGGATGTATTTTTTTAATAAATGAAATTAAATTTCCTTTATCATGAATCATAAATAAATATTTGGCAATAAAGATGTATTTATTTATGAATAAAATTTAATGACATTAAATAAATAAGTTCCTTCATCATTAATCATTATTAAATATTTGCCAATGCAGATGTAATTTTCTTAAGGCAAAGTGACTATCGTTATTAAGCTGCTGACATATGATTACACTCACTCTAAAAATAGTAAAATTCTGTTCTTTTGTGTGTTTTGCAAATTTGTGCGTTTTGACATTTTTGGCAACACAGATGTAATTTTTAAAGCAAAGGTTATTATTAATATTAGGCTGCCGACATATGACTGAACTCACTATAAAAATGATGTTCTTGCTCTTTTGTAAGGTTGAGAATGTGTTAAAAAATACATTAATTAAATATAGATGGTGTGTTTTGTAACATTGAGAAAGTCAAACTGCTCCACATAGTTTAATAATAACAATAATAATAATAATAGCAATAATAATAATAATAATGATAATAATAATAATAATAATAATATTAATAATAACAATAACAATAATAATGATAATGGTAATAATAATAATAATAATAATAATAATAATAATAATAATAATAATAATATTAATAATAATATTAATAATATTAATAATAATAATAATAATAATGATAATAATAATAATAATAAAGACAATGACAACAATAATAATAAAGTAATAAATAAAGGGGTAGTTCATTCTAAAATGTTTCGAAGAGTTATTTTATCATTTCACTCACCCTTATGTCATTTCTAACTCACACAACTTTCTTTTATGTAATAAAGTAACCACTGAATGATTTTGCAAACTAAACTATTTTAATTACAACAGATCTGCATTGAATTGATTAAACTCATGATCAATTCTTTTGTAATTCTTCTAAAGTGACACTGTTTTGAATGTAGTTTACAGTGTTCGGTCAAAGTCTGATTCCATTAGAGCAACATGAACATTTTGCTAAACATCTCCTGCTGAAGAATGAATGAAATAGAGAAATAAAGTGTGTGTGTGTTGATCATACCTGCTCGATGTGTTTGGCTAGTACCAGATCTGGAATTAGATACGGCTCGCGCAGCATGTTGTTGAGGACGTGTCTGGAAGCTGCGGACGGAGACAGAAAATAATCATGACTGGCTTCTTGGACTCACCTCCACTTTATATTTGGAGAGAATTAGATATGCCACCTCTGGAAGCTCTGCAAAACGTGATTAAATGTGGCATCCAGTATTTTTTTGCCTTCCTAACACAACATAAAGACTGATAATGTTGTTTAATGGCTGAAGATTCAGAAGTTGTTGTTTTTTTTCTCTCCTTACGTCCATTGCGGTGTCTTTTTGTAGGTCATATATGTCTTGTATGTCGCCATTTTCATGCTTTATTTTACATTTTGCACAGATTATTGTTACACGATGGGCTTGTCTGTCTGTTCTTTACTTTAAGTCTTTTATTTTTATTAAATCGGACTATTTTAAATGATGACGACACTAATTGTATTCATTTTTGTAAGTCTTACTTAGAGTTTCCTTGAGTCTTGTTTTTAGTTCGAGTCTTGTTTTCAGAAATGACGAGTCAAATTTAAGTGAGTTTTTACTTAAAAGAAGCAAAATAATCTTATTTCTAAAGCAAAAATGAGATTATTTAGCTTGTTTTAAGGAAAAACTCACTTAAATTTGATTCATTTCAGAAAACAACACATTATGTTTGTCTAGAAAATGCTTCTTGATTTACGAATCTTTAGATATTTGGACTAATTCAAGACAAAAACTCTATGTAAGAATCATAATTTTGCAGTGAACTCCAGTTATGAATCTCCAGCAGGTTAGAGTGTGGATGAATATTCTGCATTATTAACTCCATCCCTGCTGCGCTAACATTATAAATCATCCCACAAGCCCTTGGATTGATTCCCTATTACTCCAACACACAATCATACTCATATTTAATGGATTGAATCATTGTGTGTCGTTCTAATGATATATCCATACGCCAAACCCCGGCCATGATGCATGATGGGAAATACGAGGCCATGTTCAGCTCAAATGTACAGTGATGTGAATACATGATAGTCTCTTTAGGGGTCGATAATCCTGTAGCAATTTAATTTATCCCCTCAAGTCAATCTGGAGAGTAACTACAAGCTCTGAGGACCATAAACAGCCAACACCTTGTTTTGTTTTATGAATTCGGTGTCAAACAACATTAATAATAATTATTAACAATAATTCAATACATTTACAGTTGAAGTTTTTGACTGTTTGGTGCCATCTTGAGTATGAATAATGAGCAGGTTAGTGTATACTCCATCAGCTGTTTTAGTCTGTCTCCATCTAGTGTCTGAATAATGCGCAGGTTAGTGTATACTCCATCAGCTGTTTTAGTCTGTCTCCATCTAGTGTCTGAATAATGCGCAGGTTAGTGTATACTCCATCAGCTGTTTTAGTCTGTTTGTCTCCATCTAGTGTCTGAATAATGCGCAGGTTAGTGTATACTCCATCAGCTGTTTTAGTCTGTCTCCATCTAGTGTCTGAATAATGCTCAGGTTAGTGTATACTCCATCAGCTGTTTTAGTCTGTTTGTCTCCATCTAGTGTCTGAATAATGCGCAGGTTAGTGTATACTCTATCAGCTGTTTTAGTCTGTTTGTCTCCATCTAGTGTCTGAATAATGCGCAGGTTAGTGTATACTCTATCAGCTGTTTTAGTCTGTCTCCATCTAGTGTCTGAATAATGTACAGGTTAGTGTATACTCCATCAGCTGTTTTAGTCTGTCTCCATCTAGTGTCTGAATAATGCGCAGGTTAGTGTATACTCCATCAGCTGTTTTAGTTTCTTTTGTGTTTTTGACTGTTTGTCTCCATCTAGTGTCTGAATAATGCGCAGGTTAGTGTATACTCAATCAGCTGTTTTAGTTTCTTTTGTGTTTTTGACTGTTTGTCTCCATCTAGTGTCTGAATAATGCGCAGGTTAGTGTATACTCCATCAGCTGTTTTAGTCTGTTTGTCTCCATCTAGTGTCTGAATAATGCGCAGGTTAGTGTATACTCCATCAGCTGTTTTAGTCTGTTTGTCTCCATCTAGTGTCTGAATAATGCTCAGGTTAGTGTATACTCCATCAGCTGTTTTAGTCTGTTTGTCTCCATCTAGTGTCTGAATAATGCGCAGGTTAGTGTATACTCCATCAGCTGTTTTAGTCTGTCTCCATCTAGTGTCTGAATAATGCTCAGGTTAGTGTATACTCCATCAGCTGTTTTAGTCTGTTTGTCTCCATCTAGTGTCTGAATAATGCGCAGGTTAGTGTATACTCTATCAGCTGTTTTAGTCTGTCTCCATCTAGTGTCTGAATAATGTACAGGTTAGTGTATACTCCATCAGCTGTTTTAGTCCGTCTCCATCTAGTGTCTGAATAATGCGCAGGTTAGTGTATACTCCATCAGCTGTTTTAGTTTCTTTTGTGTTTTTGACTGTTTGTCTCCATCTAGTGTCTGAATAATGCGCAGGTTAGTGTATACTCAATCAGCTGTTTTAGTTTCTTTTGTGTTTTTGACTGTTTGTCTCCATCTAGTGTCTGAATAATGCGCAGGTTAGTGTATACTCCATCAGCTGTTTTAGTCTGTTTGTCTCCATCTAGTGTCTGAATAATGCGCAGGTTAGTGTATACTCTATCAGCTGTTTTAGTCTGTCTCCATCTAGTGTCTGAATAATGCGCAGGTTAGTGTATACTCTATCAGCTGTTTTAGTCTGTCTCCATCTAGTGTCTGAATAATGCTCAGGTTAGTGTATACTCCATCAGCTGTTTTAGTTTGTCTCCATCTAGTGTCTGAATAATGCTCAGGTAAGTGTATACTCCATCAG
>NC_079451.1:460000-462500 GCF_903798145.1 Danio aesculapii | reverse complement strand
TACCTTGTTTACTTTGTTTTTGTGCTCTTTGTTCTGTCTTACCTGTTTCTGGAACCATTCTTCACCAGACTCAACCCCATCATTGCGGTCAACGCCTCACTGCGTCTCAAGTCTGCCGACGTACACCAAAATCCAAAAGAGTGCATAATGTTACACGTGTAATAATAATCGTATGTACACGTTAATAATAAATGCATAACGTTACACTGTAATAATAAATGCATAATGTTACACGTGTAATAATAAATGCATAATGTTACACGTGTAATAATAAACGCATAACGTTACACGTGCAATAATAATGCGTAATGTTACACGTGTAATATAAATGCATAACGTTACACGTGTAATAATAAATGCATAACGTTACACGTGTAATAATAAATGCATAATGTTACACGTGTAATAATAAACGCATAACGTTACACGTGCAATAATAATGCGTAATGTTACACGTGTAATAATAAATGCATAACGTTACACGTGTAATAATAAATGCATAACGTTACACGTGTTATAATAAATGCATAATGTTACACGTGTAATAATAAACGCATAACGTTACACGTGCAATAATAATGCGTAATGTTACACGTGTAATAATAAGTGCATAATGTTACACGTGTAATAATAAGTGAATATGTTACACGTGTAATAATAAATGCATAATGTTACACGTGTAATAATAAATGCATAACGTTATACGTGTAATAATAAATGCATAATGTTATACGTGTAATAATAAATGCATAACCTTATACGTGTAATAATAAATGCATAACGTTATACGTGTAATAATAATGCATAACCTTATACGTGTAATAATAAATGCATAACGTTATACGTGTAATAATAAACGCATAACATTATACGTGTAATAATAAATGCGTAATGCTACATGTGTAATAATAAATGCTCAATGCTACATGTGTAATAATAAAATGCATAACGTTATACGTGTAATAATAAATGCGTATGCCTACATGTGTAATAATAAGTGCGTAATGTTACACGTGTAATATAAATGCATAACGTTATACGTGTAATAATAAATGCATAACGTTATACGTGTAATAATAAATGCATAATGTTACACGTGTAATAATAAGTGAATAATGTTACACGTGTAATAATAAATGCATAACGTTATACGTGTAATAATAAATGCTCAATGCTACATGTGTAATAATAAATGCATAATATTACACGTGTAATAATAAATGCATAACATTATACGTGTAATAATAAATGCGTAATGCCACATGTGTAATAATAAATGCGTAATGCCACATGTGTAATAATAAATGCGTAATGCTACATGTGTAATAATAAGTGCATAATATTACACGTGTAATAATAAATGCATAACGTTATACGTGTAATAATAAATGCGTAATGCCACATGTGTAATAATAAACGTGTAATGCTACATGTGTAATAATAAACGCATAACGTTATACTGTAATAATAAATGCGTAATGCCACATGTGTAATAATAATGCGTAATGCCACATGTGTAATAATAAATGCGTAATGCTACATGTGTAATAATAAGTGCATAATATTATACGTGTAATAATAAATGCATACGTTATACGTGTAATAATAAATGCGTAATGCCACATGTGTAATAATAATGTGCATAATATTACACGTGTAATAATAATGCATAACGTTATACGTGTAATATAAATGCATAACGTTATACGTGTAATAATAAATGCATAATGTTACACGTGCAATAATAAATGCTCAATGCTACATGTGTAATAATAAATGCATAACGTTATACCGTGTAATAATAAAATGCGTAATGCCACATGTGTAATAATAAATGCGTAATGCCACATGTGTAATAATAAATGCGTATGCTACATGTTGTAATAATAAATGCGTAATGGCTACATGTGTAATAATAAGTGCATAATATTACACGTTCAATAATAAATGCATAACGTTATACGTGTAATAATAAATGCGTAATGCCACAGTGTAATAATAAACGTGTAATGCTACATGTGTAATAATAAACGCATAATGTTATCACGTGTAATAAGAAAATGCGTAATGCCACATGTGTAATAATAAACGTGTAATGCTACAATGCTGTAATAAAAACGCATAATGTTACACGTGTAATAATAAATGCATAATGTTATACGTGTAATAATAATGCATAACCTTATAACGTGTAATAATAAATGCATAACGTTATACGTTTAATAATAATGCGTAATGCCACATGTGTAAAAATAAACGCGTAATGCTACATGTGTAATAATAAACGCATAATGTTACACGTGTAATAATAATGCATATGTTATACGTGTAATAATAAATGCATAACGTTATACTGTAATAATAGTACGTGATGTTACATCTGTAATAAGTCGTGATGTTTACACCATGTAATGATAAGCATGTAATGTTATACGTGTAATAATAAATGCATAACGTATACGTGTAATAATAATGCATAATGTTACACGTGCAATAATAA
>NC_079451.1:367500-455000 GCF_903798145.1 Danio aesculapii | reverse complement strand
GTCAAAATTATTCAGTATTTTTTAGATTATTTCTCAAATGTTCCCCAAATGATGTTGAACAGATTTGAGAGTTTCTCACAGTATTTCCCATAATACTTGCTGGAATAGTTGACGGCTCATTCCTCTGTGGCGACCTCTGGTGAATAAATGGACTAACCCGAAGGAGAATGAATGAATAAGAGATGATTTAAATATCGTGATATGAGGTTTTTGTCATATCTCCCAGCGTTAATCTGAAGAGTGTTGGTAAAAACACACATAAACCAAAAGACACTACTGAAGTCAATGGCTGTTTTTTCCAGCATTCTTCTAATTATCTTCATTTGTGTTGAAGAAATTTAAATTATATTCCGAATAAAGAAATGATGACAGAATTTATATTTCTGTACTGTCCCTTTAATGAGTCTCTGCCATTGATTTCTTCTGTGTTCTGACAGACTTCATTAGTTGAGATCTGATTGCAGTTTTAATTAAACCTTTGGACTTTCTGCACTTTTTGGAAAGCGTTTGACTTGTTGACAGTGTCCAGATATGAAGCTAATTGCAAAAACTAATTGTTCTGTCACTCTTAAATAGATATATCTAATTATTATTCACACCTGTGTCGTTTATTACGCTTGATTTGCATGCCTTCAGCAGAACTCGGTGCTGGATTTAGTTCAGACAAACAATCTGACTGATAAAAGCCTCACGGGTCGCAGAGCTCTGTCAGACATTAATGCTTTATTATTATTGTTTCTCATCCTGCTGGAGGTTTGACTCTTTTCCTGTGATTTTAGAAGCTGATTCTGCAGCTGAAACGACTCGCATTATAATCTCTGTGTTTCTTTATAGAGGTGAAACAGAGCAAAGTGAGTATGGGCTGTAATTAGCTTGCTGTTCATCCACAGATAGTTCCCGTATTTCTTATATATTTATCCTTTAAAAGCTGAACCTCTGCACACGTCTAAATTTAGCAAAGAAGTGTTTATTTTTCCAGTTATAAAAAGAAATTGTGTGAAGATCTGGTGGGACGTCTGTTTTGATGTGTTTTGATGTGTGAGCTCAGGTCCAAAAATACCACATCACTCAGACCCTCATGATGATGATATGATGAGAGCATTGATTGAAGCAAACAGTTGAAGGAAATTTTCATTCTGTTTCAAATATTTGCAATAAGTGCTGTTGACAAGAACAAGGAGCCAAGGTTTACAGATGGTCTCGTATCCTATTTGTTTGAACCACTGCCTCCCACAAAGACAATGCAGAAATGAGACACAGCTCTGCCCCTAAAGCACTGATAACCCCACACTACAGGACTAATAGCCCGCCCTAAAGAACTGGTAGCCCCGCCCCAAATAACTGATAGCCTGCCCCAAAAATAATGGTAGCCCCGCCCTAAATGGCTAACAGACATGCCCTAAAAGACTGAGTAATAGCCTAAAGAACTGCTAACTGGTAGCACTACCCTAAAAGCACTCATAGCACTGACAAAAAGAACTATAGCCCTGCCCCAAAGACTGATAGTCCCACCCTAAATGACTGATAGCCACGCCCTAAAGGACTGATAGCACCGCCCTAAAGAACTTGTAGCCCTATGTTAAAATACTGGTAGCTCAGGCCTCAAGGATTGATAGCCACGCCTTAATAACTGATAACCCCGCCCTAAAAGTACTGATAACTCTGCCATAAAGGACTGATATCCCACCCTAAAGAACTTATATCCCCGTCCTAAAGGACTGATAGCCTCAAAAGAAATAAAGAAATAATAACCCCGCCCCAAAATACTGGTAGCCCCACTCTAAAAGCACTGATAGCTTTTCCATAAAGAACTTACAGCCCCGCCCTAAATGACTCATAGTCTCACCCTAATGGACTGATATCCCCGCCCTAAAGGACTGATAGCCCCGCTCTAAAGAACTGATATCCCCGCCCTAAAGGACTGATAGCCACAAAGGAGTGATTGCCCCATCTTAAAAGCATTGATAGTCCCGCCCTAAATGACTGATAGCCCTGCCCTAAATGACTGATAGCCCTGCACTAAATGACTGATAGCCCTGCCCTAAAGGACTGATAGCCCTGCCCTAAATGACTGATAGCCCTGCCCTAAATGACTGATAGCCCTGCACTAAATGACTGATAGCCCTGCCCTAAAGGATTGATAGCCCTGCCCTAAAGGACTATTAGCCCCGCCCTAAAGGACTGATAGCCCTGCCCTAAAAGCACTGATAGCTCTGCAATAAAGGACTGATAGCCCCACCCTAAAGGTCTGATAATCCCACCCTAAATGACTGATAGCCCCGCCCTAAAGGACTGATAGTCCCGCCCTAAATGACTGATAGCCCTGCCCTAAAGGACTGACAGCCCCACCCTAAAAGCACTGATAGCTCTGCAATAAAGGACTGATAGCCCCGCCCTAAAGGTCTGATAGTCCCACCCTAAATGAATGATAGCCCCACCCTAAATGTCTGATAGTTCAGCCCCAAATGACTGATAGCCCCGTCCTAAAGGACTGATAGCTTTGCAATACAGGACAGATAACTCCGTCCCAAAGGACTATTAGCCCCGCCCTAAATGACTAATAGCCCCACCCTAAAGGTCTGATAATCCCACCCTAAATGACTAATAGCCCCGCCCTAAAAGCACTGATCTGCAATAAAGGATTGATAACCCTGCTTCCTAATGCATTTCAATATTTCATCTTGATTTTTGCTTGGTTTGAGTTATTCATTGTTTTGTCGTCCACATCTTCACTGTGTCATATTTAGTGCCATAACATCCTGAAATATAATACAAAAAGAAGGAAATAAGTAGAAAATCAATGAAATAAGCAAATAAGACACTGGACTCTTCTGTGTCCGCCTTCACTGAGTGAGTAACTCAGATATTCTCTGCACTTCATCTGCTGAATGCTTTGACTCCTCTACTAAGAGCGTTCGCCTCCTCTAATTAAAGACATCATCAGCTTCTGATGGCATTTCAGAGCAGTATGGTGTATAGAAATATACAGAGAACGTCAGAAAATAAGACGTGTTTTCATCCTCATTTATGCAGGGTTTATTCTCGGATCTCAGATGAGTCCCTTCTGCTTGTCTTGCTCTTGAGTAGTTTGATTATTATTATTATTATTATTATCATTATTAAAAGTGTCCACTTAATGGCTGGATGTGAAAGTGCACTTCTCTCCCAGGAGTCTGTATTTTGGGCTGACGGCTCTAAAGCGCGTGTCAATATGAAAATAGGAGGATAATGGTCAAGGAGGAGGAGTGGATGTCTGATGGAGAGTGGCCGTGGCACTGCTGTCAGTCTCTGCCCTGTAATTCAGTGCCATTAGAAGTGTCGAGGTGAGCGGCTTCCCGACGGTGTCAACAAACCCTGCGCTTTCTCTCACAGGAAACTTTCGGGGCGGCTTGAAAGCGTAACGACTGCTTGTGTCACTCCAGCCTTCGTAAAGTCAATCATGGAGGAATTACAGAGCCGTCAATGTCACGGTGCCAAACGCATTGCATATCAACTCAAGTAGCGTCCTAGATGACACACTACATAGTGTGCCCTTTTACTTTTTTATTACTTGTATATTCATTCATTCAGTTTCTTTTCAGCTTAGTCCCTTTATTATTCAGGGGTCGCCACAGTGGAATGAACCGCCAACTTATCCAACACATGTTTTACGCAGCGGATGCCCTTCCAGCTGCAACCCATCTCTCCATACACACTCATTCACACTCAGACACTATGGACAATTTTAGCTTACCCAAATCACCTGTATCACATGTCCTTGGACTTGTTGGGAAAACCGGAGCACCCGGAGGAAACCCACGCGAACACGGGAGAACATGCAAACTCCACACAGAAATGCCAACTGACCCAGCTGAGGCTCGAACCAGCGACCTTCTTGCTGTGAGGTGACAGCACTACCTACTGCGCCACTGCTTCGCCCCAAATTAGTGTATATAATCTATTATTTTAATGAATAATATTATTATTTAAGATACAGATCAAAGCAACCAATTTCTCACTGTTTTGAAGCTGACCTCCCATACATCTTGTTTTGGCATCCTTCAGGGAGGATCAAGCGTTAATTATGGGGGTCAATCCCCCCCAAACCTCTCTGTAATTCGCACCCTGGTGATAAGACAGAAGCTGATGTGAAAAACAGGTGTGTGTCAGCTCTCGTGTTTGAGCGGAGCTGTTTTACGCTGCAGATAAACATGAGTGCTGTCCTGTCAGAGACTCCGGCGGGGGTCAAACCTCAACACATCCATCCTGACACCCAAAACCAGAGATCTGGAAATGGGAAACACCTGTGGCCGAGCGAGGTGGAGATGCTGGATTTCCCAGAGATCCTCAGCCATTCTCGACCAATGGCTTAGGATCTCAGAAAACACTGGGCTGTCCTGTAAACACCAGCGCAGAGTGCAGAACAATGCCCAACTGTGGCCTTTGCATCAGCTGACTGACAGAAAGTCTTCAGTTTTCTCAAGACTTTTGACTACTTATTTAACATGAGCTGAAACAACACAATTCTTTAGAGTTTTTTGACAGCTTAATTGTTTAATGTTCAATCCACTTCAATTTGTATATATATATATATATATATTTACACTACCTGACAAAAGTCTTGACGACCATCCAAGTTTTAGGAGCACAAATAATAACTTGGCCACGTTGACCACGTGCTCAATAATGTTCATGTCTGGTGACTGGGCTGGCCAATCCTGGAGCACCTTGACCTTCTTTGCTTTCAGGAACTTCGATTTGGAGGCTGAAGTCTGAGAATTCAAATTCCGACTTGTTACTTTTATTTAATCAGCAAGTTTTTTTTGTTTTTTTTTTTGTTTTTTTGACTGTAAATGACCCAGGCTTCTTCCAAAAGATACAAAGAAGATGTACAAGAGGCATCATTGTGGAAAAAATATATTTCGCAGACGTTGCATTTTGTTTGGAAATGAAAATCAGGTTGACTTCAGAACCCAACGCCTGGTCGACGTCAAAGTCCAACGTTGAACAGATGTTGCATTTTGGTTGCTTTCCAACGCAACCTAAAATCAACCAAATATCAACGTCTAATGATGTTACAGCTTGACGTTGTGTGGACGTTACCACTATGATATCTATCAGATGTTGGATTTTGGTTGCCGTACCTGACGAATAAATGTCAGTATTTGACGTCAATGTGACATTGGTTTAAGACGTTGAATTTTGGTCACGTTCCAACACAAACTAAAACCAACCAAATATCAACGTCATTTCACATCATTATTGGACGTTAAAATAACATTGTCCTTTGATACTTGTGACCGAAATCTAACCTAATATTAACATCTTATGACATTGTGTGTCTGCTGGGTCAATTATGCTGAAACTAATTTTATTGTGGACCAAGATCATTATTGTTTTACATTTTCATTACTGTTGTTTACATTTTAGTTTAGTTTTATTTTGCTTCATTGAGGGTTTTTCTAGTTTAAGTTTAGTTTTTATTTTGCAAACAAATTTCTATTTAATTTTTAGATATTCATTTTCAGTTTTAATCATTATAGTTTTATCAGAGTTGACCAGAGTCTAGTGTTTGCACAGCTTACATTAACTCTTGTGCAAAACTCTCTCTTAGCAAAAAAAATAAAACATTTGTTTGAATAGACACTCAATCCAAAACCATAAATCCTATAAACGTAAAAATGAAGAAGTATTCTAATTCTATTCTAACTATATTATATAATATATGTACTATATATATATATATATATATATATATATATATATATATATATATATATATATATATATATATATATATATATATATATATATATATATATATATATATCATATATAATACTGGAATACTATCTTTGGCAGATGAAGAAAAGAAAAAAAACATAAGATTTTTTGTATATAAAAGTGTTTGGCTGTTAAATCACCATCTACATGTACTTATTCTAATAATGCTCATAAAAAAGCTTGTTTTTCAGGTTTTAATACACTTAACGAAAATGTTACTTGATCAAAAGTTTCCAAGAGTTCACACTTAACTGATGATCCTCGAGCCCGGGGCTCCCTCAGGGTGTAGGATGAGAGGGGAGTTTGAGCTCAGGTAGACCTCGAGAAGTACCCTGCTGTTTATAGCTAATGAACATTTAGGGATTGCTATTGAGAGATATACAGTACTGCTGACTATAGGAGCACATCTATGGTGCCAATTTGGATTAGTCTATTCACTTATGTCGCATGTCTTTATGGCAGGAAACCGGAGAACCTGGGGGAAACCCACGAGAGCACAGGGAGAAAACTCCACACAGAAACGTCGACTGGCTTAGTACGGACTTGGACTAGTGACATTCCACTGGGCCGCCGTGCCACCCTATCTAGAAAAAAGGAGGGGGAGTAGGGGTGGAGGAGGAGGATTCTTCAAGACAAAGATGACTGAGGTAAGAAACTCTGGTTATTTATAGTGAGTTAGGAATCATCTGATTGGTGAATTATGGGATAGCTAATACAGGACCAGCCATGGTCAATCATAAGCACATGATCCTCTTGAAATTAGTTCATCAACTTCACTTCCTTTTCATTTACCTTGGTGTACATGGACAGACTCAGCATAGCATGTTTGTGTTTGTGCATTGCTTTAGCTCCATGGCGGGTCTGAATACATCAGTGTTTGTGGTAAAATCAAACACAGAGAGCATGTTCGGTGATTAACCCTGCTGTGCTGTTGGGTCGTTTTCATCTGGGGTGATTTTGAGTCTTAATTTGGCTGTGTTTCAGCAAATGTGATGATTTTTGGTGACTAATATTATTTTCACCCATTTTGGGGGAAATGCTTTGAAAGTTTTCAAAAACTCAACAATACACTCCGGGCAGATTGACTCCTCTTTCACTGTGCCAACTGATGATCAACAGTAAAAATGACAAATCTTACCTCTTCCCAACAGGGAAAACCAGCAACAATCCAGACTGCATGATTATCTGCTGTCATGGCTCTGCAGTCAATAAAGGTGATTATAGTGGAAGTCAATGGGGCAAAAACAGCCCCCAACACAACCAAAGGGGAGTCAATTTAAATGATACACAAGAGTTTAAAAACAACATAGTTGAAGAACCGTGAACAAGTCGTCGCTGTGTGTTTTTGTCGCACTCTGAAGGTTATTGGATTAAATAGTCAGTCTCTGTATTGTTTAAAGACGGTGTCAAGCAAACGTGCTCTCCTCCAGACGAGCTCTACAAAGCACTGCTGTGAACGCAGGCCGTGCCGTCCCGCTGGAGGACATCGTGATTAAAAACACTGGCGTCCTCAGCAGGCCCACCCGCTTCAAAGCCCCGCGCAGCGTTTTCATATGAAAGCCGAGACAAGACGGTTTTATCTTCCCTCTGTCTTATTCCAGCGTCCTTTTATTTCTGTCTGGAAACACAATCTTGAGAAGTGTTTCTGAACATCACAGATGCAGTGATGTATTGCAGCTCTGACGCACTCTTAATACGTGACCATTCAGCAGACAGAAAACCCCCGATACATTTACAATCAACTCTAACTAAAGCGAATTGGGTGCATTTATTTGTCTGTTTGTGCTTTAATATCTGCTGGTCAATAGCAAATGTACACTATAAACAAATCTGTAATGAACAGTTTCAGTATTTTCTGTTTATTTCCAGTTATGGGATGTTGATCTCTGCTCTGTCCACTTCTGATGTTGATAATTCAACTCTACAGTTTAACTAAGTGACTTTTATTGACATTTTAGTGGTTTAAAATAATATAAGAATTAATATCTAGAGAAATAAGAGTGTAAAAAACTGAAAACGTGCTGCAGATTATTACACGGCTTCTGTAGCGTCTGTAACACCAATCCAGACAATATAGCACTGCACACTATCACACATGTTCACTTCTTACAACTTTTCAAGGTTGAAAACTGTGGGAAGAAAGATCAAGCTCCCATAATGCAACTCACAGGCAGAAATAAAAAGGGGGGGGGGGGGGGGGGATGAATCACAAAATACAGAAAACTACTGATTTATAGATATTTCCACAGTGTGGGTGGGACTTAATTTTGTCTGTGGAAATTTGTGTGTTGCTGATCATCCTGTGTGTGTTCAGCAGTGTGTGAGTGTTTGGACCTGCATAGGCGCATAACTAACACGCTCTGCTGGACTACAATGCGCCTTAACACACCTCCTGTTCAGACCAGCACACACAAATCCACAGAGTAACGCAAATGGATTTACTATTTAAACAATGTGGAGCAAAACCTGAAAATTACTGTTGCGCTGGTCTGAAAATAGCAATAAATCACGCCAAACACATCTTGCGCCTCATTGCGCCGGGTTAGTGATAGGACCCTTAAAATTGACTTATACGTTTTTTTTTTTACAAACTTATAAGTCAATTAAGTTAATCAAACAATTAAGTTGTTCCAAAAAAAACACTCAAGAATTGTGTTGTTTCAGCTGATTTTAAATAAGAAATTAAACAGCTAATGTCATTTTTTGAGTGTAGTCTGTGGGTGTTTTGGGACTCGTAAAGTCTGAATACTGTGTCCAGTGGAAAGTAGGAGTTGAACAACTTTAGATTTATGGAAGTTGACTTTTTATGTTATCAAAGTCGAGTCAAGGTCGACTAGTCCTCATCAATAAAGCACAAGATGCAAATGATTTGCAAGACGCCACAATTATGCAGGAAATATACACATGCTGTTTGACAGCTCATAACACGTTGCAGAAACAATGCAACATTACCAATGACTAATAATAGTGCAAAACAAATGCACAAATCCTTTCATTTAGTCAATGCAACATTAGCACCGGGCTTATTGTACTGCTAAATAAATGTAGTCAACACACTGATCACTGCAC
The DNA here is from genome assembly GCF_903798145.1 of Danio aesculapii. NCBI lineage: Eukaryota > Metazoa > Chordata > Actinopteri > Cypriniformes > Danionidae > Danio > Danio aesculapii. The sequence goes on along the minus strand of NC_079451.1, from coordinate 446,168 downwards.
ATTCTAGTAACAATGTAACAGTAACAGATTTATTACTAATTAACACGCCTGTGCAACCCCTAGTGGAAAGATGGCTTTATTCAGGGAGTGGGATGCTGAAAAGTTTGTGAACTCCTGAACTAGTAGTTGAAGTGTGTATCGTCTGACGGATCCTTCATGTGCTGTCGGATGTAAAGTCAAATGTGAAATATAATAACGCTGTGTTTGTTTGGCGCTGGTGTTTGCCGTTTCACTCATCTCTCGCTCTCTTTCTGGCAAAATTAATTACTGTATGTTCTGCTTTATGAGCGTGTCAGAAGGAGATGATGAATGACCTGTAATATCAGGAGATCTGAGCACTAGTTGAAGACACACACACGCATACACACACACAGAAGCGGCGACATTAATCAATGGCCTCATATTTGTTATTAACTTACTAGCGTAGCGATCGCAGCCGCAATGTCATTACTAGCGCTACAGGATCATAATGGAGGTGAACTTTGCGAAGGCCTGCGTATCAGATGTGATTACAGAGCGGCGTGTAAATCTCTGCCCTCATTACGCTTTCAGCAGAAAGTGAAACATCACGGCGCGTTACTCGCAGATTCATCTCTACGGGCTTTAACTCCGGCCCAAATACGGCTGCTTAATGGAGCTGAATATGACTGTTTTATGATCTCTGATGGCTCCATATCAGTTCAAGACGACTCCACTGTAAACACTTGCTGTTTTGTGCTGGGAAGCAGAAACATCCATTCATGTCTGCGCAAATACCTTGAGAAAGGAGATCATGTAGGGAAAAAAATAGGAAGAATATTGGAGTGTGTCTTGTCAGAATATACCATTTCATTACTTCTACTTCATCATTTCACACATTAATTACACTTAAATACTGGATTAATGAATTGCAATCGACTCAGTGGCAGTGTTGCCAGATTGCGCATTTGTAAAATGGTATTCGTGGGTCGAAAAAAATTTGGGCGGTTTTGAATTTGATTGTGCGGGTAAAATGGTAATGGCGGGTCGACAAAATTTGGGCAGTTTTGAATTTGATTGTGCAACAAGCAGCCCCTAATTATGTTCAAATCAATTTAAAATGTATACCCCATGTCAAAAGTAAAACATACTCTAATAGGTACATTAAGTGCAGTGTGTGGGTGAGAGGGTGCAGTGTTTCTATGTGATCTGGTTAGCGCGTCGACATATGGTGCAGTAGCACATCAGGGCGTCCCGAGTTCGAATCCCGGCTCGAGGACATTTACCAACCCTACCCCCCACTCTCTCTCTCCAACTTCGCTTCCTGTCTAAATACTGTCCTATCAAATAAAGAAGAAAAGGGCAAAAAAATTAAGAAAGCTAAAGTAACTAGGTTAATTTCCATTTAAATCAATTAAAATGAAATACAATATTAATCTAAGATTTTGGGCGTTATTTGAGCGGGATTTTGGAAAACTTTTTGGCTGGAAAAGCAGAAGGTCTCTGGTTCGAGTCTTGGCTGGGTCAGTTTTGTGTGGAGTTTGCATGTTTTTTTTTTTTCCTTTGGCTCAGTCCCTTATTTATCAGGGGTCCCCACAGGAAAAACCTCCAACTATTCCATACTAATATGAAACACCCATACACACTCACTCACTCATACACACACACACACTCGTACACTACGGCCAACTTAGTTGATCAGTTCCCCTATAGCGCATGTGTTTGGGCTGTGGGGGAAACCGGAGCACCCGGAGGAAACCCACACAGGGAGAACATGCAAACTCCACACAGAAACATCAACTTACCCAGCTGGGACTCAAACCAGCAACCTTCTTGCTGTGAGGTGATTGTGCTACCCACTGTGCCAACATGATGCCTAATTTAAATTGAAATCAATCAAAATTATTACAATATTAATCTAATATATTGTGACTGGGCAGGTTTTGGACAGCGTTTGGGCTGGAAAAAGTCAGTTATATCTGGCAACATTGCTCAGTGGCATCCCACTGTGGCCTCACAGCAAGAAGGTCTGTGGTTTAAGTCTTGGCTGGGCCAGATGACATTTCTGTGTGGAGTTTGCATGTTCTTTTTTCCCTTTGGCTTAGTCCCTTATTTATAAAAGGTCGCCACAGCAGAATGAACCTCCAACGATTCCATACTATTATGAAACACCCATACACACTCATTCACACTCATTCATTATGGCCAATTTAGTTGATCAATTCCCCTATAGCGCATGTGTTTGGACTGTGGGGGAAACCGGAGCACCCGGAGGAAACCCACACAGGGAGAACATGCAAACTCCACACAGAACACCAACTGAGGCTCAAACCAGCGACCTTCTTGCTAACCACTGAGACACTGTGCCGTCCTATTTGTTAATTGTATGATGTTATTTCAGTCTTCCTGACGGCAGTCTTTCACAATTTTTTGTCTTGTTTCTAGTCCAAATATTTAAAGCATCTCATATCAAGAAGAATTTTCTGGACAAGCTAAAGAAATACTCCTGTTTTCAGAAATAATGACCCAAAATGAAGTGAGTTTTCCCTTAAAACAAGCGAAATAATAATCGAATGTCAAAAGGAAGAACTAGATGATTTCTCTCACCCCATTTTGGCAGATTATTTAGCTTGTTTTAAAGAAAAACTCGCTTCATTTTGACTCATTACTGCTCAGAACAAGACAATATTTCGTGCTTGTCTAAAAATGCGTCTGGGTTTAATCATTTTTAGATATTTGGACTAAAAACAAAACTAAAACTCTAAGACAGAAATGCATAAGTCTCCAGCTGTACACCTGCTCCACCTGTCAGCAGAAGCAGAGAAACCTCAGGCTACAGCAGCCTCTGCTCTGATCTCCACATCACATCTGATCATCATAATGAGCCATAAAGAGAGATCGGCTAAATGAAACGCTGAAAGGGGAAAGAGAAGCGCCTCCTCGGGCCCTGTAGCGCTGGCTCCGTGACTGCCGTATTTTCCCCTCCATTGATTTTCACTGATGATTGCCTGCGTTACTCGTGGAGAGAAATCAGCGGGTTTGGGCTTTAATTCACGTCTGCGGTTTGCTCTGGTCAGTGCTGACGGATAATAGAGCTGGAGATATGACTGATACTCCAGAGCCTGAGCTGTGTGCAGCATTGTAGACAGGCCAGAGTTAGACGACTGTTTATTCCTGCAACTGTACACTGTGAGCGTTCATGAGTTAATACTGTAAGCTCCTTCATCAGTCGCCTTTAACAGATAGATTCAACACACACACACACGCACACACACACACACACACACACACCCCTGATTATAAAAGAAGTAACCAGGCTAAATCTTTCAGAGGAATGCAAATCTATTTTTCCGAGCAGCTACAAAAACAACATCACCACAAACAGCAGCAGCAGAATCAGAACCCCCCCGTCCTGCCGCACACCCACAGGCCCCCAGCAGCCCCACCCCGCGCAGTGCATTAGCATAAAATATTAAGCACAACAAAACGATTACACCTGACAAGAAGAGCCGCGGGACGAGCGTCGCCAGCGGCAGTGGTACTGGAGGATCCTGCAATCGGCAGCGGACGCCCCGTAACCGATTACCGCGGCCCTTTTGTTGGAGCGCAGGAGCCCTCCGCCCGCCGCAAATCCCATAACGCGGCCTAAAATCAGGTTACCCTGCACCGCGCTGATAGGCCATTGTGACTGATCTGCTGAAGTGGATCTGAGGTTGGAGGCTGTCCGCCGGCGCCCGCTGTAAAATCGCGCCTCTGCTGTTCTGCATTCTTCTCTTAAATGTGGCTCTTGTAATGCAATTAAGCGGCACGTGTAAGCCGCCCCCGCGTCCCTGCGCCATTGTTTCACACACAAAAACAAATTCATCTGCAGTCATTTCTGACGCCGCCGTTTAACCCGGGGTGCACGGCAAATCAATCGGGCAGATATCAAGGGCTGCTCGCTCACAACAAGCACCATAAAGCTCGTGCTTCTAAAAATAGTTCTACATGTAAAGAAAAGAGGTCAGGAAACAGTTCTAATCATAAATATGTAGAAAAACAGTATTAATAATGATCTTTTCAGCTAAGAGATGATAAACACTCAATGTACATTCTTCAGTGCTGGATGTTGAGCTCTCTTTACAAAGATTCTTCCAAGATAATGACTAGCGACGTGTCACAGTGGTGCAGTGGTTAGCACGATTGCCTCCCAGCAAAAAGGTCACTGGTTTGAGTCCCGGCTGTGTCAGTTGACGTGTGGGTCATTTTCTGGGTGGGTCAATTTCTGTGTGGAGTTTGCATGTTCTCCTCGTGTTAGTGTGGGTTTCCTACAGGTGCTCCGGTTTCCCCCACAGTCTAAACACATGTGCTATAGGGGAATTGATCAACTAAACTGAGTGTGTGTGCGTGTGTGTGCGTGCGTGCGTGCGTGTGTGTGTGGTGTGTGTGTGTGTGTGTGTGTGTGTGTGTGTGTGTGTGTGTGTGTGTGTGTGTGTGTGTGTGAATGAGTGTGTTGGGTGTTTTCCAGTGATGGGAAACATATGCTGGATAGGTTGGTGGTTCATTCCGCTGTGGCAACGCCTGATTAATTAAGGGACTAAGCCGAAAAGAAAATGAATGAATGAATGACTACCGACATGAATAAAATACTATAGTCATTTTTAGTAGATACTCTATAGTGTTTTTGAACCACACTATAGTAAAGTACATGGATTTTAATTTGTTGTGGTGATTCTACAGTTGCTATGGTAACACAACAACTGTAGTATTTACTCTTTTGAGTTGATTCTACAGTTGCTATGGTAACACAACAACTGTAGTATTTACTCTTTTGAGTTGATTCTACAGTTGCTATGGTTACACAACAACTATAGTAATTGATCTGTTGTGGCGATTCTACAGTTGCTATGGTAACACTAAAACTATAGTATTTGCTCTTTTGAGTTGATTCTACAGTTGCTATGGTAACACAACAACTGTAGTATTTACTCTTTTGAGTTGATTCTACAGTTGCTATGGTAACACAACAACTGTAGTATTTACTCTTTTGAGTTGATTCTACAGTTGCTATGGTTACACAACAACTATAGTAATTGATCTGTTGTGGCGATTCTACAGTTGCTATGGTAACACTAAAACTATAGTATTTGCTCTTTTGAGTTGATTCTACAGTTGCTATGGTAACACAACAACTGTAGTATTTACTCTTTTGAGTTGATTCTACAGTTGCTATGGTTACACAACAACTATAGTAATTGATCTGTTGTTGTGATTCCACAGTTGTTATGGTAACACAAAAACGATAGTATTTACTCTTTTACTCTTTACTATTTTTTTAAATTACTATAGTATTTTTGAGCACAATTGGTGACGCTGTGACACGTTACCTGATAGATTCAACAGACCGAAAAGTCAGACAAGATTAGAGACAAGATTAGTTAAATATCACCTTTAACAACTATAGTGAGACGCCATCCAGCGCTACATCCTTGATAAACTGACCGACGTGCACTGCTCTCTGGGGTTTTTGTGCTCAAAGCACCCGCTGACTGCTGGAGCGCAGACATTTGCATATGCAAGAGCGCATGACAGTGTGTGTGTGTGGTGACGTGATGTGTGTTTTCAGTGGTATAGTGTAGAATGTGGGCTTTTTAGAAATGCGCAGTGAAACGCCAGTGTGGACGTGGATCTTTTTCATTCTAAAATGGCATTTTAAAACTAAGCAGTATTAGTGTAAACAGGGCCTCAGTGTATTTTTCACGAGCGGGTTGCTGCTATGACAGGGGCGGGGCAGAGGATCGTAATGCCAGCTCAACATCGTGATGACTATCGGCCATTGGTGATGAATGTGGCATTGTCTATTGACCCAACCCTAGCATGGCCTAAAAATTGTATTTAAAAAAGACATTGCTGTATTATTTTTGAACATTATTGGCAATACCAAGAGTAGAGTCATATTTTTTAATATAAAAAATTATTAAAAATCATAAAAAATATTCAGTATAGTTCTGGCATCTTTGAAAATTGCTGGAGAAAATAATCAGTGTGGTTTTTATTCCACTACTCTGAATGCGACCGCTAGATTCATTGTTTGATTATAGATTACACGAGCTGGATTCACTGGTCAGATGCACTGGAAACACCTGCTGGTTACAAGCTGGTAATGCAAAAGAAATGCAAGACCTAAAAATAAACAGATCATTATTTGCTGGTGTAGACACAAATATAGTTCTATTTATATTTATCATGCTTGGTGTGTACAGCCCTTAAAGCCGAGAATCATCCAGGCCGCGGGTTGTCATCCCAAAATCCACATTGGTTTGTCTTCAGGAAGATGAGCATCAAAACATTAATATCCCTCTTTTTCATTTGAGTGAGGGATGAAAATCCAGGGAAAATGTCGAGCTCTCGGATGAAGGATGCGCGCAGATAAAACCGAGAGAGATTATTGAACACTTTCATATTTCTCCCCAGACAGCTCTGGAAAGAATGTTAATATTTGGTGAATATTTGCAGCACAAACTTGGGCTGATAAGGGCTGACAGCGGCGGCGGTGGCGGCGGGACTGATCTCGCGGCTGACAGATGGTGTCAAAAACCCCAGCGACGCTGTCATGCTGACAAACTTTTCAAAGGCGCAATATACACACACGCTCGCGCACGCACACACACACGTGCTGTTATTGAAGTGCTGCTGTCCCTGCAGTTAAGGAGGAGGATGCCGCTAAATTATGGATTCTCCAGCTCTCTGACAAACTTTAAACGCATCTCTACAACGCTCTTTATGTCAAGCTGAGAGCCGCAAGGAAACGTGCCGAAAAACCAACAGATTTAGAAATTAACTTTAATATGATAATTCCTCATTCCCACTGTTAACCTCGCAATAATAGGGGTGAATAGAAATCTGCCCTCATAAAGGAGTCGCTGACAGAAAACGCTGCACACGAGTGTCTTCACACAAGAAACTCAACACATTTATAAGACCACACAAGCCATCTGTGAAGCAAAAACTGTGGGATGATCATTGGTTATTAAGCCTGTGAGGATGTAGGAGCATATTTATCAATAAATTAAATATATTGCAGACATTTATAATGTTGAAGAGAAAATGATTAGTCAAATGTTTATTATTTTTCAAATATTTCTTAAGTGAAGTTTAATGGAGCAATGACATTTTCACAGTATTTGCTGTAATATATATATATATTCTGGACAAAGTCTCGTTACTTTTATTTGACTGGAAAATACATTTTCACAATTATGTTTTAGGTCAATATTAAGACTTTTGACACTTAAGACTTTTTCAAGTTTAATTAATCGATTTAGTAGAGATTTCAAGCTTCATGTGCGTCTATTTCTCATTCCGACTGTCAGTGGCATTGCAAGAGGAGCTTTGGGGCTTAAGCCCCTGATGTATTGTCAAAAGCCCCTGATCTGTTGTAATATGTTGCACTTAAAAAAATTAGGTTGTAAAACCTTTCTTTTGTTAACCAAGTACTGAAAATGACCACATACGTTGCTCGCATTCCACTTCTGTCAGGTATTTAAGTAGTCAGCTGTTCAGCAGTACCTGTTTCTAGTCACACGGCAAGCGTTAAAAAAATCCCGCTACTGCACTGTCATCATTCATTCATTATTATGATAAGCTGAAGTTGATGAGGTAATAATTCAACTGTTTCACGAAACTGAATAGCTGTAAACCAGATCTGGAACCTCTGAAATCTGATCCTGCACCTCATTTTTCCGATCCCCCTCCTCATGCAACCCTCTTCACAATCGTCCACGACATCACAGTGAGTTCATGCATCTAGCTTATTATTTTTAGCTACTGTAACATGCTATGTTAGTTAGCATCGGATTATAAATCGACTTTATTCTCATAAAAATACCTAAGATGGCTGGAAGAACACGTATAGAGCATTTGTGTTGCAGTCATGTAAATGGTCAATTAAAGCCTTTTTATTTTTATACAGATCTTATTTTCATTCAACCACAGAAATAGCTGAATGCCCCTTATCCCTTTCGACCCTAGCAGTGCCCCTGCTGACTATTAACCGCGCAATAATAGTGGTGAGTTCGCTGAGAATAGAAATGTGGCCTTGTGAAGCATTCGGTGACAGAAAACTCTGAAGAAACACACAAGAAAACCAACACATTTATAAGACTGTGAACAAAAACAGTGGGATGATTTCAAAACATTTGACCAAGAAACATTATTTATCAAGAAATGAAGCTCATTCTACAGGGCAGATATGTTTACTGTTATGTTTATTATTAGTTATTACCTCAAATATTTCCTAAGTGATTTTTAATGGAGCAATCACATTTTCACTTTTTTTTCTTCTGGAAAGTCTCATTACATTCTTTTTTTCCGACTGGAATGTACATTTTTATCATTTTTAGGTCAATATCATTAGCCCACTTATAGAATTTATTATTTATTTTTCAATTGTCTACAGATCAAACCAGTTATTCAATAACTTAACTAATTAACCTACTGTAGTTAAGCCTTTAAATGTCACTATAGCTGAATACTGAAGTATCTTGCAGAATAACTAGTCAAATATGATGTGCTGTCATCAGAAATTAGTTATTAGATATGAGTTATTGCATTTATAAAGGTGTTCTCCTCTCTCTGTTTGAGAAACACTTTAAAAAGTATTAAAATTTCACAGAATGGTGAATAATTTCATGTTCAACAGTGTATTAATCCAGATATACAGTATATTAGGAAAACACATTTCCCTCTGTGTTTTATCTTTACATCCACACTGAGATCTTTATTCTGCAAAAAAAATGATTTTTTTGCTAAATTTATAACTTTATAAATAAAAGTCCGCTCTTTAATTTGAGTGTGGACAGTGTGATATTAAAAATGATAACTCATATTTACTCACTTTACAAAAGTCCCTTTAAGACAAGTCATTTCACTTTGGCTGAATGGGGAAACATTAAATATAAAAAACTGTTGGCCAGGATCACGATTAAATTTGATATTTGGAATCACCTATTAAATTTAACATCAGATCTGTTGAGCGTATTAATCACTAGACCGTTCGAATTGTTTTAAGCAATGCCTTTTATTACTCACTTTCACATGCTCTCTCTGTACAGCATGAACACGAGACACTTCCATATCAACAACAGTATAATGTGAAGACGTGAAGCAGGTAAACTACATGACGTCATCACTACAGTATCATAATACACTGAAACTAAATTGTAAACCCTTCAATGATTATGTTAATACAGTGAGTAAGAGTGCCAGTACTTTAACAAGCTCTCTTTTAAGTTTCATTTCTAAATGCTCAAATCAAACTAAATCTGCATTTTTTCCCGAGCTAATGCACACTCGAAGAGAACGTGATCACGACGCCAACCTTGTTTATGGCCGTGATATGCATTATAATCCTCTGAATAATGATTGTCTGATCGCGCTGCTCTTCTGAAATAATTCACAACTTGGTCTTGATGGCAAATCTCCTCCAGGAATGACAGCGACTCTTTGTTTAAACGTTTCTGGACGTTTGTGTCGGTGTTCATTTCATACAGAGCAGAGAACATTTGTTTTAAGTTAAGTTTAACAGTAGAGATGTGAAGCTTTATGCTGATATGTTCCTCATTTGTGTATTGGCTGAGATTGCAGTGTGTTTGCTGAGCCCAGAGGATCATAATGAAGCTGCAGAAACTGTCATAAACACACACCTGCTCCAAGCCCCTCCCCCCTGCAGAATCCTGTCTAAAGTGATCACTAATTGGCTCATATACTAGAAGGCGGGGCTTCATTCACCATATTGATCCTTACACGTTTCCCTATTCAAAACTATACGTATACTATACTAAACTATATGTATACTAAACTATAAAGCGACACATCTTAGGTATTCTACAGGCTGTACTCTCAGATATAAAGGTTCACAAGCTGTCACTAGAGGATTACCTATATATTCTAATGTACTGTTTATATGTGCCTTTAATACGGTACAAATGTTTATCTTTGGAAAGAGTTCCAGTGACAGCTTGTGTACGTTTATATGTGATGGTGTATCTGTGTTTATAATTAGTTTCTCAGTCAGCTTTTATACACATATGAAGTGTTTTATAAAATTCTGAATGTGGGTCAAGCGTGAAAAGGGTTTTTAAGCATCAGGTATTCTTGATTTAAGACTTTCAGCTATTTGGACTTGAAACAAGAGAAATAAAAGCCTTCTTTTGCAGCGTTAAAAGGTAAAAACTTCTATTATTAAAGTAAAGATGTGTGTTTCTCAATAGCGTGCTTCAGGAAATGAACGAGTTGCTCAATCAATGTCCTCAATAATTAAATGCCCGCCGGTCTGCTTTTAGTGCTTGCGGTTTTGCCGATACTCGCTGAATTTACGAGCGAGGCGAAGTCGATTTTTACTGCTGTTCGATGTTTGACTGGAAAGCGAATAATCCGAATACGCTGGATTAGAGGATTTCTGCACATATTCCTCATTCAGTGGCCAAGCTGATCAATGAACACTGCGCTGTAGATCAGACACCGCCGTATATCAGACTAAATAAAGACTTCTGCTGGGCTTTCAGACAGAAAGAGTCCTGTCCTAAACAGCCCGCTCTTCTGTTCCGCTGATATTTATGGTACGAGTAGTTCATCTGCATTTACTGAAATAACTGCTGATGTTTAGTGCAGTGGATGCAGACGAGACAGAACTATACCACAACACACTACATCCAAACATCTGTCAATTATGGTTTCAGATTGTAATTAGAATAATTAGCCTGTTATTTGCATTTTTTGTGTATTTCAATTCAACAAACACAAAAAAAAGACATTTTGATTTCATTTATGTGGCTGAGGAATCATGCATACACACACACACACACACACAGGAATCAGACGCTCTCCACACGCTGACCCTCTCAGACTCCTCCAGAGGGAAAAAAAGGAGATGTTGATGGAACGCAGCCATTTCTGCGACCCCGCGGCCTCTCTGGGAGGAAGGCCGGAGACAGGTAGATATATGGCCGGCTTGTTATTGTGAATTCCAGATCTGCTGGTTATCTGGGAGCGTTTTTAATCTCAGATTCCAGAGGCGGTTCACCCGGGGTGTCGCCGCTGCAGCGTTCACCTCTGCCTGACCTACGGGGAAAAAACGGCACCTTGCGGACTCCAGCGCCCGGATCGGGTTTCGTTTTAATGTGCGTCTGCATGTACGGGGGTCCGTTCCCACAGCTCCAGCCACTCAGTGATGTCACCGCGACGAGAAACAGCCGTGGTTATTTTTACTGCATCAAAACACAGAGCATGATGGACAAGACAAACTCACAGAGATTCAGTGAAGGTAGCGCATTACAGATAACGCAAGTCACGTAATAATATTACCTTCTAAGTAACCAGTAAAGTCATGCATAACTTAAAAATCAAGTAAGAGTTACTCTCCAAACAAGCAATGTAATGCGAGTTATTTTTGTATTGAATTAATTAGCTTTTTTAAAAATAAATTGCTGACCAAGAAGGCAGAGCTTTACATTTCTGCAACGCTGGAAGTATTCTTATTATTCTGAACACATGAAGAACAGGAAAAGGGGATTATAGTTTCAATGCACACTGATTTTACTGAGCTAATAAGACTTAAAGTACAAAAGCCACAAACACATTGCTTTAAACTGTCATTAATCTGTATAGCAAGACAAACTCACAGAGAATCAGTGTTGGGGGTAACGCATTACAAATAACTCAAGTCAACTAATAATATTACTTTTCCAAGTTACTAGTAAAGTAATAAGCAATAAGTAATAAACTTAAAATAAATAATAATATATAAATTAATAATAAATATATTTGTTGAATTAATTCGCTTTTTAAACAATAAATTGCTGAATTATAGTTAACGTAGTCACGTTGAATCACACACTTGATGGGAGAACACAGAAACCAAAAGGGCTTTGGCTTTACATTTCTGCAATGCGGGAAGTATTCTGATTATTCTGAACACATGAAGAAAAGGAAAAGGGGATTACAGTCTCAATACACACTGATTTTACTAAGCTAATAAGACTTAAAGTACAAAAGCAGAAAAACCACATTGCTTTAAACTGTCATTAATCCATAAACACGGCATGTAGAGGCATCAGGAAGTTCTCAGAAGATAACATTATTATTACTATTATTATTATTATTATTATTACTATTATTACTGATGTGTTTTAAAAGGTAAATGAAGGTTATGCAGTGTGTTGTTCATTGCAGAGCTGCTCTAATAAAAGAAGAAGAAAAAAAATAGTTCTGAAAGAGATCAAGCCTCGACCAGGTGAAAATAGTAACCCAAAAGTAACGTAACGCATTACTGACCATAAAAAGTAACTAAGTAAAGCAGCTATTTACTTTTTTTGTGGAGTAACTCAATACAGTAATGCATTACTTTCCAAAGTACCGATCCGCAACACTGCAGGGAATGAGTTTCTGTGTATGCCGGATGGTTAAAAGCAGATGGGGAAGCAGAAAGAGAGAGGAGTGAGGGGATTCCTCCAGTGTAGTTGAACCCTCCTGTTGTCTCTAAATGTCCCCCAAATGTAATTTCAGTCCTCAAATGTATTCTGCATGGAGAAAGAAGCTGATCTTCATCACACACACACACACACTTTGTGAATATTTGGGTTTTCCCTCTTCAGTGTGCAGTATTTCAGCAGTGTTCACTCAGTAGACAACACTTGACTCTCACTACAGTAAAGAGTGTGTTTATCATGACAAGAGCACCTGCAGAAGTGGAGAAAGTGTTTAGCAAGGCAGTATTCATAACAGAGAGAGAGAGAGAGAGTGTGTGTGTGTGTGTGTGTGTGCGTGTGTGTGTGTGTGTGTGTGTGTGTGTGTGTGTGTGTGTGTGTGTGTGTGTGTGTGTGTGTGTGTGTGTGTGTGTGCGTGCGTGCGTGCGTGTGTGTGTGTGTGTGCGTGCGTGCGTGCATGTGTGCATGCGTGTGTGCATGCATGTGTGTAATAATACTATGAAAAAATGTCTAAATCAATTTTAAACTAAAAATAAGTAGGCATTTATTCACATTATGATGACTAATTATACTTGAAGCCATTTGTTTTCTGGTTTTAAAAAAGACCTTGCACATAAAAGGTTGCACATATGAGAATTTTACATTCAATTTGTGAAAATGACCTATTTTTTTCAAAGGATTAATTATGATTTTGAGCTCACTACACTTGAAATCTTAAGTTTATGCATTTTCATGGTACATAAGTTAAATGAACTCATATTTTTAAGTGATAGGACCAAAATGCAAAATTTTAAGTTATGTTTATTCAACTTTACTTAATTAAGACAACATTAGGGTTTACAGTGTAGTATGTGTGTGTGTGCATATTTCATAGCAGTGTGTATTTCATTGTAGTGTGTGAATGCTTGTTTGTGTATTTGTTGCAACCCAGGCTCGTTGATATGTACCCCTGTTTACATTCCTGGAGAGCACCAAATACATCACAGGAGCTGCGTTTTCTTGCAGTTTTTGTTTTCGCAAATCCTCCAGAGGGCGCTGTGTGTGCTTTTTCAAATCTCAAATTTCTCTCACGAGTGCCATTCACGCCTGCTGTTCTCGCATATATCCACCAGAGGCCACTGTAGATTTACTGACTGACTTACTGACCAATCGATCCCCCCACCCACCACCTTCACTAAACCCAGTGAACAGTGTTTTCAAAAGCAATCCAGAAACAGAACAGCCCTCGCGGCCGCCTGATTTTTACCACGTTTTCAGATTTACCACATTCTCACCCTGTTATTTACTTGTTTATTTTTACGTCGCCATACTACCTCATAGCATTTGTTTTCAAGACGAAATGCAGCCAGACGTAGCTCTGGCTACATAACTCACGTTCTCCAGAAATGGACACTGGGGTACTTTTTAACAGTGAGCCTGCGTTGGTTTGTTAGGATCTGTCAGTGTAGGGTTGTGTGTGTATTTTAGTGTAATGTGTGTGTGTGTGTGTGTGTGTGTGCATTTCTGTGTTTATGATCTGTCAGTGTGGGTTTTTCTCTCGCTGTGTGTGTGTGTGTGTGTGTGTGTGTGTGTGTGTGTGTGTGTGTGTGTGTGTGTGTGTGTGTGCGCGCGCGCGTGTGACACTACTGAAGGTAATGAGAGTCAGAGCTGTCCTGCGCTGTCATTCATAATCCTCCATGTGTATCGTAGCGCACAGACACTACTTCAAATTATTCTGCAGAGCTAGTCACTATTTTCCTCCCAGCAGAATTAATGAGTTATATTTAACCATGCATACCGCTTTAATCATTACCTGCAGTGTGTTGATGTGGAGTCAGGAGGAGGAGGTGATGTTATCCTCCACTGTCACACATATATCGGTGACAATAAAAGCTTTTGTGTGTGTTTTAATCAGTGGAGGGCCCAGTACATCTCCCAGTGGATCTCCATTCTGGACAGCAGAGGTTGTCTCACTGAGGAATTCTGTGTATTATTAACCATTGGTGAGGAGCTAAACATGGATTTCACGAGGCACCTCAGTTAAATCATGTAACTTAAAGTTCCAGTGGAATTAAAATAAACTCTTTTAGATGTTAGCATCAGTGTGTTAGTCTAACATTATCCTACATTATTAGTATTGGTGTGTTTTAAAGGTAAATAAAGGTTATGCAGTGTGTTGTTCATTGCAGAGCTCCTCTATTTAAAAGAAGGGGAAAAAACAAGTTCTGAAAGAGATCAAGCCTCAGACAGGAGGGGAAAAGTAACGTAACGCATTATTGACCATAACAAGTAACTAAGGAACTGCAGCTAGTTATTTTTTTGTGGAGTAACTCAATACGGTAATGCATTACTTTCTAATGGAACTTTCCCCAACACCTCAGGGAATGAGTTTCTGCAGCCGCCGGACACACTGAGATGATTAAAAGCAGATCAGGAGGCAGAAATAGGAGTGAGAGGATTCCTCCAGTGTGTGTTTGGTGATGATTACACATAACTACAGTAGCTTTAACCCTCCTGTTGTCTTATAAATCTGTATGCTGCAACTGAGTTACATTACGTAACTAAACTAGATGTTAGTATCAGGCATCACAGTGGCTTAGTGGTTAGCACTGTGGCCTCACGGCAAGAAGGTCGCTGGTTTAAGTCCCAGCTGGGTCAGTTGGTGTTTCTGTGTGGAGTTTGCATGTTCTCCCCGTGTTGGTGTGGGTTTCCTCCGGGTGCTCCGGTTTCCCCCACAGTCCAAACACATGCGCTATAGGGGAACTGATCAACTAAATTGGCCGTAGTGTATGAGTGTGTGTGTGTGTGTGTGAATGTGTGTGTATTGGTGTTTACCAGTACTGGGTTGCGGCTGGAAGGGCATACACTGCGTAAAACATATGCTGGATAAGTTGGCGGTTCATTCCACTGTGGCGATCTCTAATAAATAAGGGACTAGGCCGAAAAGAAAATTAATTAATTAATTATTTTAAGGTGATGTATTTACTAATTTATCTACTGAGTATTATTAATTATTTACATGCGCTACTTAATATATGGTTGGGGTCAGAATGTGGGTTAGGTTTAGGGTTTGTTACATGTAATAATTGGTTGTAATTACTATAATAAGTGCATGGAATGTGTGTAACTACGTCATCTTAAATTAAAATGTTACCAAAACAATTAATAAAAATGACACACACACTAACAAATGACTAAAGTTGAACTGAAAACTGAACTTCTGATTAGATGAGAACAGAAAATAAAGCGAAGTAATGTTGACAATGTTTGCCAGTTTGTCTTGGATGTTATTCTAAGAAGTGTAGAATAGTTTTTACTACTATAATGTAAAAATCAAAACTTTACATTAGTATGTGTGAATATAAAACTGACTTTACCCCAATCAGAAATCCCAGGTCAGAATAAATATATATAAATATATATATAGAAAGTTTAGTATTTGTTATGTTTCTACAGCCTGTTAATGTGTAATGTAATTTGTTTTTACCAATACAGTACACCGTATGTCATTGATATGAGGATTAAAGTTAACATAAGTTCAAAAGATCATAACTTATATGGTCATGTTCTAGTGCATGACTTTTGGGAAATGGTATGTACATTCAAAGAGTAATAACTTTACTTGTCACCTCCAAACACTGACTGATGTGCAGCTTGTAAAGGCTTGTAAAGACAGCGAACTAATCCACCGGTGAACAAACACACCTCAGGCGTTTCTGTACGCTTGTGCTGAATGTGTAGTCCTCAAACTAGGGCTCAAACATCCATCATGTGTGCAATTAATCAAAAACAGTTTCAGTTTTGATTTTGGCCTCCAAGAATGAGGAAAATAAATCATTTGGAATACAAACAATTATTGCAACCGTTTCAGTTCCACATGAGCTCATTTCACATGCAGATCAGTAAAATCATGTAGCAGGTTAGCAATATGGGATGTGCTTGATTTATTGACGTGTATTAGATTTGTTCATGTGTGGAGATTTATTCGATTTATTCACTGCAGTTGGAGGCTTTAGCTCGACTTCTTCATACTCAAATATGTGTCAAAATATGGCGTTTACTGATTATTTGTGTAAACCTTGGTCGGGTCATGTGATAAACCCAACATAGGCTCATTCTGAAAACATAGCCCTGTATACATTTCTGGAGATCGTGGATTATGTAGCCAGAGGTACATATGAGCTATGAGGCGGTATGACGCCATTTCTTTCGTGCTTCCAGCTGACCGCTTACCTCTGTGTGGATGCTTTTCTGCTGTTAGCAGTTTCTCCAGTGGCTCGCCGTGTATGTCAGCAGACTTGAGATGCAGAGAGGAGTTGACCACAACGATGGGGTTTGAGTCCGGTGAAGAACTGTTGCAGAAAGCAGGTAAAACAAAAGCCAAAATATAAAATAAACAAGTAAATAACAAGGTGAGAATGTGGTAAAGTCTAAAAACTTTTTAAAACAGCACACAGATAATGTTCTCCAGGCTTTGATCCTATATGTGGCGTTTTGGTGACTGTCGCTTTAAATTCAAATGAGATTGTGTTATTTTCAGAAGAGGGCGGAGCTACAAACACCTGTGCATCATCATAGCGACAGATTCAAAAACAGGACTAACTCTTGTCTCTGTTCATTTGTGCTTCGTCTAAAACTCCACATCTATAATCCTCTTAGTCTATGCTGACATTATCTTCAGCAGCTCAAACACTCTAATGGCTAATGGACAGACGGCTGCTTCTCACTCAGGGCTGCTGTTCATGCAAATGATGGTCACTAGTGGGCGGGGCTTTCCCTTTCTGATGACATGTACTAAGTGAGAATGACAATCAGGTGTAATTAATGAACCGTTAGAGGCTGGTTATATTCACACACTGCTGCCACACAACACCCCTATAAAAGTGGTTTATTTTTTGCATAATAGGTGCCCTTCAAGATTAAATATGTTTTTAATAATAGTCTAATAATAATAAAACACTGGAGCACCCCTTGTACCCCCCCACTCCCCCCATCACTTCCCCTATGCATGTCTCCGGGCCCCTGTAAGTGCTAATGACTCCTGCAGCACGTTCCTGATGGATGTGTGTTTACAAAGCGTACAGATAAGCGCAGGTCTGCATTGAGCGGTGGTCCGGCGGGCAGCAAAACCCCCGGGCGCAGGTGATCTCAGCGTGCAGGTCTGATCTCGCCACATTCCCACACGTCTGGCCCCCATCCAGAAGCCCTTACTACATATCAGCCCTCAACTCTGACTGCTTTATTTACTCTGGAGGGAGATTTTCCCTGAACAACTCACAAGACTGGTGTTTGGCAAATACACTCAGCGCATGAAATATGACCACGAGGCCGCGGCCAAATGAGGTGCATGTATGGATGATGAACTCATGTAGAAACACAAGAGAGAGCGGGAAAATCTGCTGAAGACACTAGTCAACCTATCATGCAAAGTCAACTTATGAACTCATGTGGGTAATCCTAACCTATGATGCAAAATCAGTGTGTGTAAGCTGTTCGGACAGAAGTGTGTGTAGCATAGTGTGCCCACGTTCATTCATTCATATCAGCGGTTCAGGCTGCTGGTGGTGGTGTAATGGTGTGGGGGAGATTTTCTTGGCACACTTTGGGTTCATTAGTACCAATTGAGCATCAACACCACAGCCTACCTGAGTATTGCTGCTGACCATGTCCCAAAACATTTTCTTCCCAGGAATATTTCATGAAATCAGCCTCAGATATTCACCAAACAAGTCATTTCAAATGAACAAAAAGTCGCATGAAATCAAAATGATCAGTGTAGATCTGGCTCACTCCTCATGTAAACGGATCTTGATTCACGAATGCTTCAAAAGTTCTGGAAAATACAAAGCTATAATGCGCTGTGCAGTTACAGAACATATTCTGCTCAGGAATGTTTCATGAATTCAGGCTCAGATTTGAAGCAAACAGAGAGGAATCCTGCATTCCCTCACAGTTCTGCACGCGCTGTGGGAAGATAAATCCATCACACTGGTGTCAGCTCATCAATGCGAGGGTTCCGCTGGTTCTGATGAGTGTAGACGGCCGAAGCCAAACACTGGAGCACTGGGGGTCTGAGTGGACACGAGTGTATTACACACACACAGACTCACTCACACAGAGTGCTTTTGTCTGTCGGCATGCAGTTGGGTTTCCAGCTTTGGTTTCATGACCCGACTGAGGCCGTTGTGTGTGACTTACAATGCAAAGAGAGCGTTTCACATTAGCTGGAGACGTCTGACAGGAAAATATGCTTCTGCTTTCATGTCTGCATTGTAATAACTAGGGTTGGGTATCGTTTGGGGTTATTTCGATACCAGTGCTAAATCGATACTTTTAAAACGGTACCGGTGCCAAAACAGTGCCTGAACTGATGCTGTTGAGCCACAAAATTATAGTGGATGACTGTAGAAGAATCTTTCATTTGACAGAAAAAAATATTTGAATCATGTTAATTGAACAATATAATTAAAGTTTAAAGTATAGATCAATTCATTCATTCATTCATTCATTTTTCGGCTTAGTCCCTTTATTAATCAGGGGTCACCACAGGGGAATGAACCACCAACTTATCCAACTTGTTGAGTCCATTACAGGTAAAACTGTGGAAGTGAAGTCTTATGTTATGTTTTCAACAGTGAAGGATCAGTACACTATTGTATATTGGTGAACTATCCCTTTAATTTTGTACTCCAGAAACAGCAAAACTCGTCGTATTCAAGCAGTGAAATTCAGCAATATTTGTTTGCCTGTCTTTATAGTTCAGATATTGGTGTTGAGAGCATCTGCATGTCTTCTGCAGGAAGATATTTCCTCTTGAGCAGTAACTCGTCCTAGCACCTGTGTTCATGCCGTGATTAGACATCACGTGTTCGGACACATATCCTGACTTCAGGGGTCATCCTTAACCCGTCAACACCTCCTCCTGACCTCCCATTAACCCACACCACAGGAGAGACTTTCCCCCCAAAACAACCTGAAAGTTCACAGTGCAAATTGAAGGAAGGCAGCAAATCGAGAGAGAGAGAGAGAGAGAGAGAGAGAGAGAGAGAGAGAGAGAGAGAGAGAGAGAGAGAGAGAGAGAGAGAGAGAGAGAGAGAGAGAGATAGAGAGAGAGAGAGAGAGAGAGAGAGAGAGAGATAGAGAGAGAGAGAGAGAGAGAGAGAGAGAGAGATAGAGAGAGAGAGAGAGAGAGAGAGAGAGGGAGAGATAGCATGTGTTGTGGAAAGGAAAAAGCCAGTGTGATACAAGGTTATTATAGTTTTGCATCTTTAAATGACTTTTTATTTTGATTAAACTTTTTAATTATGTAAAATTATGATTGGAAATAATAATATAATTACTTAGGCGTAATATATAAACAGGGCAGCAGGGTGGCTCAGTGGTTAGCACTGTGATCTCATATTCCTACAGTCTGATAAGCTACAGTCATTCAGCATTATGAAGAATCGCACAGTGTGAGTCTGGCTTTAGTGATCATGTGACTTCAGGTTCAGGTAAATAAGTGTGTGTGTGGGGGAGAGCACGTATTCAAGAAATGAGCGAGCATTTAGGATTCTGTCTTCAGACATTTCTGAGAACACATGTACAGTACAAGATGATCCAATCACTGAAGGAGCTCAAGAATTGTCCATTTCTCCATATTTTTTGAGTTTTTCCTAAAGTCTGGACGCTCCTCAAGCTGATTGGGCTTAATTCAGCAGATAATGACTGAAGCGCTGGCCTTCTGTTCTGCATTAAGCTCCTCCAAGGGTTTTGGCTATGGTCATTTCGCAATATTTACCAGATACACATGTGATCCAACATATCTCTGTTAGATCACCAGCGATCTAATCCTTGTAGATTGCTGGAGAACTACACATCTGTCACTAAACTGGACTACAATACCATCATGCACCTTACACACACCAGTTCCTGATTTCCCCTGATTACACACACACACACACACACAGCTGGTAGCTCATCATGGCCTGATTACCTCGACTTTATATTGTTTGTTTTGATATATTGACTTTATACACATGTTTGATGCACCTGAAACTGAATATTGAGTAGGGGGCGGCGCTTTCATGTATGATGCACCTGAAACTGAATATTGAGTAGGGGGCGGCGCTTTCATGTATGATGCACCTGAAACTGAATATTGAGTAGGGGGCGGGGCCTTCATGTTTGATGCACCTGAAACTGAATATTGAGTAGGGGGCGGGGCCTTCATGTTTGATGCACCTGAAACTGAATATTGAGTAGGGGGCGGGGCTTTCATGTATGATGCACCTGAAACTGAATATTGAGTAGGGGGCGGGGCCTTCATGTTTGATGCACCTGAAACTGAGTATTGAGTAGGGGGCGGGGCTTTCATGTTTGATGCACCTGAAACTGAGTATTGAGTAGGGGGCGGGGCCTTCATGTTTGATGCACCTGAAACTGATTATTGAGTAGGGGGCGGGGCTTTCATGTTTGATGTACCTGAAACTGAATATTGAGAAGGGGCGGGGCTTTCATGTTTGATGCACCTGAAACTGAATATTAGGTAGGGGGCGGGGCCTTCATGTTTGATGCACCTGAAACTGAGTATTGAGTAGCAGCGAGGCCTTCATGTTTGATGAATGAATATAATGTTTAAAAAGATGTTTCCTTTTTCATTAAATATAAATTGAAGGAACAATATACAGGAGGGCTAATAATTCTGACTTCAGCTGTGTATTTCTCACAGTGTGTGCCTTACTGCTCTGCAAGCTGCAGCAGAATCTGATTGCAGTTTTGAAGTCAGGATTTCTTTTCCTCAATATCTCATGTGTCAGGAAATATATGTCACGTGTTACAAGCCGACTTCATTCGCTCCCCGGTAAATATTCAAGTGCCGAACCCTTCAAATGTGCATGGAGCATGTTATTAATCACAACCCCGAGGCTGCGGTGTCTCTCAAACAGCACATCTGTTATATCTCCACAGTTTTGTCCCCCAAACGTCAGTCCCGATGACAGGTAGACGGTCCTGAGAAAGTTAAAGTACCGATGTCAGCTTCCTGATGAATATGCCCCGCTCGCTTTCAGCCACATGCATATTCATCAGGCCACCGGGCGATTTCACTCCTAATTGTGTCCGCCTCTCAAGCCCTCCGCAGACCCCTATGGCATCATGGGACAGATGAGGGCATGTCAAAGCGAACGCCAGAGCATGTCAGGGCTGCCCTTATGGCTCAAATAGCACAACTTTATCCCGGCGCCCTGAGGGAAATCCCGTTAGCAGCGATGCTCCGTCGAGACCTTTATTAAACCCAGGCTTTGTGGAGTTTCACTGAGTCTCTGCATGAAGTATATATCCAGGGTCAGACACAATCACTCCATATCTCTATAAAAAAAACTGTGAGTGTGCCTCACACAGGTGAGTGTGTTTGACAAACCACCTGTAAAAACAGTTGTCTCTCAATATGCACCGCACACTTTACTTAAACTCCATCATACAAAGGGCTCTGTTTTAACGATCTACAAGGGGATCTAGTCTAACGATCTATCTTAATGATCTAAAAGCATTAAGGGCGTGTCCAAATCTACTTTTTTTTCTTTAAGGATGGAGTAATACACTCTGCGTCGCGGTGCATGGTCTAACAGGGTTGAGCTTATTCTCTTAATGAGTTCTGGGTGTGTTTTGAGCATAACCTGCATTAAACCAATCAGAGTCTTGTCTCTCATTCCCTTTAAGAGTCAGTTGCGTCGCTCCATGGTGCATTTGCTATTTACATGGCGACTTTGTAAGTGTAAAAACTGAACGCTTCACTAGCGAGAAAACAGTTAAACAGAGCATCTGCAGCGCAAGGATAAAGAACGAGCCTCCTCCATTCAGCCTCTTTACTTTCTCTTTACTGTTACTCTTCACTTTACTCCTTTACTTTGGTGGAGTGAGGAAACGGTGGAAACTCACTCCACTGAACACATCCATCAGCCCACATATTTAATCTCCTTCAGATTTTCTCCAAAACTATTTACAATCTCCAGCAGAGGAATAAATAAACAATAATAATGAAGTGTGTTCAAAACACTGAGTTATATCGAAACACACGTCCTGTTCTTATCCAAATAACTAACACGCTCTGCTGGACTTTACATCAGCTTTTAGTTGGTCTATGGTGCGGTCTGTTTCAGTTCCTCAAAATAGCAAGGCTCCACCTTAACACTCCTCCTGTTCAGACCAGCACACCCATAGGTCCACAGAGTGGCACAGATGGATTTGATATTCAAACAACATGACGCAAAACATGAAAATTACTGTTGCGCTGGTCTAAAAATAGCAACACGTCTTGCACCTTATCGCACTGGGTGTATGATTGGGCCCAAGGACTCAATATGGAAAACAATGTTTACCTGTGAATTTAGACTCATTTCTAAACACAGGACTATACTTTGTACTTGTCCAGAAGATGCTTCTTGGTTTAAGAGTTTTGAGAAATTTGGACTAGAAACAAGACATAGACTGCCTCAAACAGCGACCCAACTATCTGGCAATGACGCTGGTCAATCTGCTCTTTAAAGCACTGATAAACAGCAGTATCAAATCCATCCGAACTGTGTAAAGTCAGTATAGTTAGATTCGTGCTCGGGTTTATTAGTCATGTATAGGTCTTACCCTATACATAATAGCTCTTATACCTCCAGTGTTGTGTTCATATTTATGAGTATGTTTATTTAAGTAGCACTATAATCCTGCGAGAGACTACATTTCATTCTGTATGTCCACACATGTAGAGGGATGACAACAAAACTCAACTCAACATGAACTTGACAATGTTTTTGCTATTTCAGATTTATTCAGAATGACTTATAGTATAGTAATATATACTATAGTAATATAGTAATGACTTTAGTAATATATAATAAAATATAATAACTTTTAAAACTATTATTTAAATCCAATTCGATTCACTTGTTTGGTAAATAAAGCAAGTCTATCGTATCATACATCTACTAAAAAAAACAAAATAGTACTATACAAAGTGTGTTGTACATAAATCATTTGCATATTAGTGTTAGTGGAATTAATTCAAAAATTAAATAAGTATAAATTTACACACATTTAGGAAATAATTAGACTCAAATGGTGAGCTAAAAAACCTGGAAATCTGAGGATGAGCCTACCAGATCCTATCATTCATTCATTCATTCATTCACTTTCCTTCGGCTAACTCCTTTATTTATCAGGGGTGATCACAGCGGAATGAACCGCCAACTATTCCAGCATGTGTTTTACGCAGCGGATGCCCTTCCAGCTGCAACTCATCACTGGGAAACACCCATACACACTCATCCACACACTCGTACACTACGGCCAGTTTAGTTCATCAATTCCCCTATAGCGCATGTGTTTGGACTGAGGGGGAAACTGGAGCACCCGGAGGAAACCCACACCAACACGGGGAGAACATGCAAACTCAGAAATCCTCTAATCAGGATAGTTCACATGCTTCACTGTAGTTTAAATCAGGAGATAATCCTAACGACGTCTCGCCTCGTTATCCCCTTATCATCAACAATAACAGCGTTTTATGAGCTTCTCATTCATGGAAAGGCCACGCTTGAGCAGGCACCAGTGCTGACACTCCAGTATCCGCTCTTTACCCAGTGGGCTGCGCTGACCTCACTTCCTGTGGCAGAACACATACACTTCCTCTCAACCCCAGCGGAAAAACTTATGAGGAACGGTATGGAATTCTGCTTCCTGTCGACTGTAATGACTCTCATAATTTGCACCATTGCGCTTTTATTTATAGCCAGCGGGTCATCTGATTCTTAGACGTTCCCCTGCACAGATACCATACACGACCAATGTGTCATTTCTCAGCATTACGTTTCAGGTAATATTCAGAAATAATCCAGAACCGAACCTGCGCTGGGTCACCTGATATCCAGAGTGTCCTTCTGTTGCACCGTCCGCTGTCATCTGTCTAACTCAGCCTAAGATTAACCACAGCGCGGGATTGTTTAACATAAGATAAGGTCTTACACTGTCTTCTTCCTTGCAGTCTCCCTGAGGGAAGTCTGAGTTGCTTTGAGTAACCTCTTCGTCTGTGGCAAAACTAAGTCAGAAATGTGCATCTACAGTTGAACAGATTTAATAGCCCTCCTCAATTATTTTCTCCAACACATCTCTAATCATAACAGTGTTAATAACTCATCTCTAATCGCTCATGTCTATTGTCTATATCATGATGACAGCACATAATATTAGACTAGATATTCTTCAAGACACTAGTATTCAGCTTAAAGTCACATTTAAAGGCTTCACTAGGGTAATTAGGGTAAAGTTAGGGTAATTAGGCAAGTCA
The DNA here is from genome assembly GCF_903798145.1 of Danio aesculapii. NCBI lineage: Eukaryota > Metazoa > Chordata > Actinopteri > Cypriniformes > Danionidae > Danio > Danio aesculapii. Next base: position 421,451 of record NC_079451.1, on the reverse strand, counting down.
TTGTATAACAGTGGTTTATTCTGGACACAATCCAACACTAATATTGCTGAAGGGGGCTAATAATATTGACCTTAACATGAGTTTAAAACTATTAAAAACTGCTTTTATTCTAGCTGAAATAAAACAAATAAGACTTTCTCCAGAAGAGCAGATATTAGAGGAATTACTGTGAGAAACTCCTGAATCTGTTCAACATCATTTGGGGAATATTTGAGAAAGAAAAATCACAGGAGGACGAATATTTCGGACCAACTGTATATAGTGCATGTATCGTGTATGGCCTTAGACAAGGGGTCTCCAATCTAGGTCCTGGAGGCCCGGTGTCCATACCAGTCAATACTCCCGGTTTTCCCGAACTTCACACCCATCTCCTGCCACCCTCCCTTTTTGTTATTTCCAGGAGTTTCACACACAAATGCTGGACACTAAGTTAACCTAGACTGCAAGAATTAGGCATCCATATTTAAAGGGCACCTACTTTACCCCTTTTTCAAGATTTAGGATGAGTCTTTTGTGTCTCCAGAATGTGTCTGTAAAGTTTCAGCTCCAAACACCCATCAGATTATTTAATATACCTTTGTGTGTATTGGAAATTTGAGCTGTTTTGACTTTCTAGCTGTCTTTGTTGCCTGTGCCTTTAATGCAAATGAGCTAATTCTCCACGCCCACCGTTACCACATGTGTGTCAGAGCCATAGAGATCGCTTACTATTGCTATGATGTGTCTCACGCATAATCAGCACAGTGACAGAAACGAATGAAGCAGATCTCCCTTACTATAGTAAGAATTTTCCCAATGATTATTTGATGTAGGTGTTGTGTATTAAATTCAAGCCTTTCTGTAACGATGAGTCACACACAATATAACAGTCACACACACACACACACGCATTTAACTATGCACGCAAATATGACAGGATACATGTTAACATCCACTGCTGTATGGACATCCGTTATGTTAATATACAAAATAAACCTGAATTAACATCTACAAACCGGGTTTGAAGCACCTTCTTTTATAATTGTACTGACACTATGCGGCTGTGATGATGAATTACAGTGATTTTACTCTCTTTATTACAAACATGCACTGTTTTACTCACGTTTTAAGTGTGTTAAACTTATTCTTGAGCTGCTGCTGATCTTTTAATCCCGGTTGCTTTGCGCACGTCATGTCTTGTAGATATGATTATACACGTTACTATGGAGACATGTTAATACGCAGCTGTCAGTCAATTTGGTGGGTGGGGAAACCGCACTCCTATGGCAGTGAACAATTGCGGTGGGCCTCAAAATGGGAGGGATTTGGATCCTTTGCTTTTTGGATTGTGTTTATAGCAGTCCAATATGACTGTGAACACTACACAGTTGTGTCCAAACAGATGATTTTCATCATCGATGCCCTTTAATCACCAATGGCATCAATGGATGGACATGTAATGCAACTAAACTTTGGACGTCCTGACTTTAAATCCCGAATCTTGAACCCTGAACCTTTCTCTCTCTCTCATTCTCCAACATCATATCCAGTCCTCCTACTTTTACTGTCATATCACAATAATCAGATTTTAGTCTATGAGCAGCAGTAGTGATGATAAAGCGATCATGTTTGTGTGTTTTTCTGACTGAGGGACGCCCTTCCCAAACACTTTTCCTCTACCTTGAACATTTTGTGAAATGCATGTGACCCCGCGGTCTGAGGTGAACTAATAATGCATATATTTGTGAAACACGCTTCCCGAGACGGATTGTATTGAGAAATGTGTTTCCTGGTTTTACTTGCGTTTCGCATCAGCTCCCGATTCAGAGCCCAACTCTCCTGTCAAACAGTAAACAGAGCTGAGAATGATCTGGAAGTGTCACATGACCCTCAGAGATGGAGGATCCACCTGCAGAGCGGCGTGTCAAGAGTGAGCGCTCGGGTTCGAGGACACATCCTCCACAGCTGGAGTCTCCACGAGTCACGAGAGGAGGAACTCAGACTAATAATGGAGAAACTGGCTATCACTTCATTGAGAGGGTCTCTTTAATGCATCTCTTTGAATTGAAACCTTATGCTAACTCAGTGTCATCAGAGTATACGTAGACTGTTATATTTATATAGTAGTGCTTATAAACGATGTATCTGTGCACTTCATTATTATGTACAAACTTATTTGCCTTATTAAAATTTAATTAAATACAGTAACCCTCCCTGTCCGTCAAGACGACATTCATCTCTTCCAAGTCCTTTAGGGTGGAGCTATCAGTCATTTGGGGTGGGGCTATCTGTCATTTAAAGCAGGGTTATCTGTCACTTAGGGCAGGACTAGCAGTCATTTAGGGTGGGGCTATCGGTTCATTTGGGCTGGGCTGTCAATCATTTAGGGCAGGGCTATCAGTTCTTTGGGGCGGAACTATCAGTCCTTTAGGGTGGGGTTATCAGTTCTTTTGGGCGGGACTGTCAGTCATTTTGGGCGGGGCTATCAGTTCTTTGGGGCGGGACTATCAGTCATTTAGGGCGTGGCTATCAGTTCTTTGGGGCGGGACTGTCAGTCATTTAGGGCAGGGCTATCAGTTCTTTGGGGCGGGGCTTTCAGCAGTTTATGTTGGGGCTATCAGTTCTTTAGGGCGGGGCAGGGTTTAGTGTGATCCCAATTGACACACTAATGTTTATTTTCTTAACAGAAGTTCAAACCATTTCCCAGGTGATGTATAACAGTTGGCAAATTAGTGCAATAAACACCAAACTACCAAACAGAAGCTATCATAAGTACAATCATATTCACCATCGGGAGCTGCATAATCATTAATGTAGGAGAATTTTGTTTGCAGAATCAACAATAAATAAAATAATCCAGCCTAAGAGTTCAATAGCTTCACCCCTTCTGCTACGTGAGCAAATCTGTGTGAGTGATTGAAGCGTCCAACATTAAACACTTATTTTAACAGTTGAATAAGTGCATCATCGGGCTATTTCAAGTGCACTTATTCTCAGTGTGAATGCACTGCTACACAGTGGCATAGAATAGTGCATAGGTATCCATAAGTATAACCTCGGAGCTTGCGATCTCAGTTATCTATCGATGATTTCGAGAAACACGTCCCCGCTCAACCGTGGCGTTCCTCAAACATCTGTGTGCTTGGAAATAGTTTGATTTGGCCTTAAGACAGATCTTGAGTAAGTAATCCCATGCTTTCAGATGCGATGCCAAAACAAGGGTGTGTGTTTGCTGGCAGAGCTGCACCTTCGACCGGTGCTTTGATAATCATCTGTCAGAGCCGAGACGAGTCCACACACACGCTTCTCTCAGAATGTGTTGCATGAAACTATTTCACACTCGGTGTCAGAGTTGAGCTACGTCAACCAAATCCTCACTAATCTCAGCCGCCAGTCAAGCTTTACCTGACAGACACCAGTGCAGCGTTGACAAGTGTGTGTGTGTGTGTGTGTGTGTGTGTGTGTGTGTGTGTGTGTGTTCCCTCCGCCAGCATGCTGGAGACGTTTATTTGTGTTGCTCTTTGTTCACATGGATGTGCAGCGCTGAAAGGATTTCGATTGCCTGCGAAAATATTTAGAGCACAGCAAATATTTATGACACCGTTGATGGTGCGGAAACAATACGTACATTTGAGAACATTCTCAGGTAATGAAGCGTCACAAAACAAACACTGAACGAAAACGACGCGAGAGAAAATTTGGCAGATGATCTCAAAGGAAATCTGGCCGTATTTTTGGGCCGCAGCGATGCGTCAGAGCTGTATAACAATGGTGGTTTGAACGTGTGGGTGTTTTATGTAAAGAGTCCAGCTTAGGATGACCAGACTGAACTTTTAAAAAGCACTGTGGGAAAAACACTAGATACTCTTTGTCAGCACTTAAGGTCTATATCGCTGCGCCTCAGGATATCCCTTTCCTCGCAGGAAGTATCGCGTCTCGATCTGTTATTTTAATGGCACAGATACCAGATTGTGGGTGTGTTGGTGTGTTTCGTGCTCATGAGGACACACAAACTATCGCAGTCGTTTCATTGCTACTGATTCGGTGGTGACTTCACTGCTAACAATAAATGCGTGTCTCGCTTGTCTCGCTTCTAGTCCAAACATCTAAAAATAATCTTCAGCAGAACTTGTTGTGTTGTTTTCAGAAGTAATGAGTCCAAATTACAGGAGTTTTTCCATAAAACAAGCTAAATAATTTGGCAATGGCATAAGCAGAATAATCTTGTTTGTCCTTTTGACATAAGAAATTAGTGCAAGACTACATAAGCTTGACTGAAATTGAAATAATCAAATGTTTAATTTCTATTGTTTCTATGCACTGAGATTCACACACGTCATGATTTTGCTAAGTAGCGATCCTGGATTAACATCTACACTGCTTGTTTAAACAGTTCTTGAGGTTTTTGGTGGGAAAACTTAATTGCTTTACATTCAATCCAACTAAATTTGCAAAAAAAAATTATGTTAACTTAATTCCTCCATGTTGTCCTAACATCGATAGCATGAAACCAACCCAGGCTCATTCTGAAAACATAGTCCTGCGGATGTTTCTGGAGACCGCGAATTTTGCAGACGAGCCGGAGGTACGCATGGCTGCATTTCATTTTTCAAGCGAACGCTACAGGGCGGTATGACGCCGTTCCTTTAAGCGCTTACCGGCTGACCGCTTACCTTCGTGTGGAGGGCTTTCCCGCCGCAACCAGTTTGTCCGGTTAGCTCGTCCTGTACGTCGGCGGACTCGAGACGCAGAGAGGAGCTGACCACGACGACGACGACCGGGTTCGAGTCCGGGGTAGAGTGGTTCCAGAAATCAGGAAAGTTATTCATGTTGTGTTTGTTATAGGATATTACAGGTTATTACATATTATAGGATATTACAGTCCAAATATCTTAAAAACTCTTATATCAGGAAGCATTTCCTAGACAAGCATTTCTTGTTTTCAGAAATAATGAGTCAAAAGTAGATGAGTTTTTCCTTCAAACAAGCTGAATAATCTGCTAATGGTGTTTAAGAAATAATCTAAATAATCTAATTCTAACAATTAACTTTGAAATGAGATTATTCTGCTTCCCCCATTGTCAGGTTATTTTGCTTGTTTTAATGAAAAACCCACTTCATTTTGACTCGTTATGTCTGAAAACAACCCAATATTGTGCCCTTTTTTATTTGAACTGGAATATTTGTAGATATTTGGACTAGAAACGAGACAAAAACAGTAGGTAAAGCACATTTCAGATAGCTGTTTGGATGCTCTCTCTTATTCAGCACCCTTCAGCTCGACATAACCAACAGTATGAACAGTCAAATCATTTCATTGAAATCTCCAATTTCCTCTGCTGGAGGTGATTTAGACGTCAGATTTGGAGCAGGACCCAAAGGAGACCCAAAAAACCTGCTTCTCTCCCTCCATCTGTCCCGCGTTCAGGATCAATAACTGCTCCATTTACCATATATCCCACAGCCAAACGCTAATGATGTGATGATAACTCGACGCTGAGATAATCAATACCGCTCTGCATTATGACTTTAACTCATCGAGAGAGTATCGTTCACTGCAATAAACCCTGCTTATCTTATCAAACGTCACAATCTTATCTGTAGACTAAAAGAAAGGCTATTGATCGTGTTTTAAGAACTCAATATGCAGGATCAGATTCTGTAAGATTATTAGGATTGTGTATCATTTTTTCTGACTCAGTAAAGCTTACAGTTAGGTGTTTTACCTGCAAATTCAGCTTTTTTACAATAAATTCAAGGCTGATTTTGTGTTTTTATGACTTTATTGTACGTTTTTTGATATTGGGACTAGAAACAAGACACAAACTGACGTTTTCAGCTCATTATCTTGCGGTTTGCCCTTGTACGCTGACATCATGCCACTAACAGCTAATCGTTGGTTGAGCGTAGGGGGGATTTTAGCCTGGGTTTTCCAGCGTTATGAGCTGTTGCAACAAACACCACTTAAGCCCAGACTTGTGCTTCCTAAACAAGTATTTAATGCCCTCATTAAAGATATATGAAGCTGCTAATCAATAAAAGCTCTGGATTACAGCCTCATCTTCCATAGCAAAGGTGCAAATGTCTACATGATGTTTAACATGCAGGATTTCATGCCGGGTTTGTAGACAGCCGAGCGCGCCTTGATCAATTACTCATGAGATAAACTTCAGCGCTTTCAGGAGAATTAATACCATTATTGGAGGATTGCTGGATCTGGTTTACCCTCAGTGTTGGGAGAAATGCATGTGATGTCAAAAAAGGCTTTTCTTACTAAGAGTTTTTGTCTTGTTTCTAGTCCAAATATCTAAAACATCTGAAATCAAGAAGCTTTTTCTAGACAAGCAGAACATATAGCCTTGCATTAATGAATAATATGCCTAAATGAAGCAGGTTTTTCCTTAAAACAAGCTAAATAATCTGACAATGGGTTAAAAAATAAGCTAAATAATCTAAATAAAGCTGAATGCAGATTGTGAGGATTTTTTGGCTCATAGTCATATTGTGCAATGAAACGCAGCACAGAAATGACTTGATGCTCTGTTAAAGTTTTAGAGTAATTCAATTCTGCTTTCCAAAGGCCGCCCCGAGGCTCCTGCACCTGTTAAATGTTTATACTGCTGTTAAATATCTTTCAGAAATCCATTTTTATCTCTGCAGATGAGCAGTGAATCAGTGATAAAGAGTCCATCAAGCTGTCGGCACGCCTGTAAACACTCGCTCACCCTTCTGAATAATACAGGCTGAGCGTGCACACACACACGCACACACGCACACACACACACACACACACACACACACACACACACACACACGCACATGCGCATGACAGAAATCTGCACAGCTATGATGTTTGTTGCACTTCATCATGGAGACTGTAGGAAGGTTTCAGGATTGTAGAGACGTGTTTGTGTCTGTGTTTACGGCCAAGTGAATTAATTCAGTTTGAATATTTTTTCTATGCTCCGTGAGCCAGTTTCTGTGCCTGACGATCGGGTTGTCGTGGTCCTAACTGTGTGGGTTCCCCTAACTTACGGTTCCCCCTACAGGCGGTAGGATTCATCAGGGATTGGTTGAAGATCATACCGGATAGTTCCGGACCATAAATACACTTGAAATGGTAAATGAGGGTCTGTGTGTGTGTGTGTGTGTGTGTGTGTGTGTGTGTGTGTGTGTGTGTGTGTGTGTGTGTGTGTGTGTGTGTGTGTGTGTGTGTGTTAAAAAGCATGGCCACTTGACAGAAGGAAAGAAAGGTGGTCAGGTCAGTTTGAGGACTTGTTAATATTTGATCCTGTATAGTTGTATAATGACTTGTATTGATTCCTCATTTCTTATTAATGGCGTCTGGTGCCACAGTAAAGGCTAATCAGATCCTGCGTTTGGCTGTTTCTGGTACAGTGATGATCTGAACGTTCACAGCAGCACAGGAGATCTTCAAACTCATATCTGCTCCGTCTTCACTGCAGGTGAAAGAATAGTCATGTTGTGTGAATCTGTGTGAGATGAAAACCTCATATCAGTAACTTCTCAAGCATAATTTGGTCAGCGATTCATAACATCTGAGTGTGTGTGTGTGTGTGTGTGTGTGTGTGTGTGTGTGTGTGTGTGTGTGTGTGTGAGAGATTTGATCAAGTGTTTTCATGAGGCTGTTGTTTTGTTTGTTGACTCTTTCATTACATCTCTACCACATTATCTGACGCCTCATCCCGCTTTCAATCTCACTCCTCCATTTTATTGTCACTGCGTTCCTTCATGTGTGTGTGTGTGTGTGTGTGTGTGTGTGTGTGTGTGAGGTTGCATTAAAATGAATGAAGCAATAGCAAATGAAATTCTCTCCATTCCGCTGATGTGGCTTTAATTCATCACATATGACTTGTAGTAAAAAAAGCATTTAATGTAATCTGATCACTAGATTCAGTGCAGGAGTTATGAGTTATGAGATACGGAGAGATGACCACATCTCATCTAATAATAACTTTAAATACACTGTAGAAATTATCTGTAAATTAGCAGGAATTTCTGTATTTTATGATTCATATTTTTATTTTTCCCAGTTTATTTCTGCTGTTGAGTTGCATTATGGGATCTTGATCTTTCCTCCAACAACTTTTAACCTTCATAAGTGTGTATAAGTGTGTTTCCTGCACATGTGTAATAGTGTGCAGTGCTGTATAGTGTGTGTTGGTGTTGTATATTACACTACAGAAGCCTTGTGATAAACTGCAGCACATTTCCTGTTATTCTACACACTTATTTCTCTACATATTAATTCTTATATTATTTCAAACCACTAAAATGTCAGTAAAAGTCTCTTAGTTAAACTGTAGAGTTGAATTATCAACATCAGAAGTGGACAGAGCAGAGATCAACATCCCATAATGCAGTTCACCACCGCAAATAAACACACAACACAGAAAATGTGGAAACTGTTCATTAACAGATCAATTTTACAGTGTATTTACATGATTAGACTAGTCAGTGGCCAACTAGCTGAACTGAACATGTCCCTTACCTAACTAAACAAAGTATATTATTATTATTATTAGGGGTCTTCTGCCATTGAGTCTATAGCAGCCCAAAGTTTAGCACCCAATTAGCACACGCCTCCACTTCAGCAGTAACTCCTCCCTTTTATAAACAATCCCTCCCCTTCACCAGTTTCTCCTCCCCTTCCCAAGTATCTCCTCTCCTTTATCAACCCCTCCCCTTCTCCAGTATCTCCTCCCCTTCCCCAGTATCTCCTCCCCTTTATCAACCCCTCCCCTTCACCAGTATCTCCTCCCTTTTATCAACAGCCCCTCCCTTACACCAATTCCCCTTCACCTTTACCTCCCCTTTATCAGATACCCCTCCCCTTTAACAGTCCCTCCCCTTCACCTATAGCCCATCCCCTTTATCAACAGCCCCTCCCCTTCACTAATATCCCCTCCCTTTTATCAAGAGCCCCTCTATTTTACCAATATCTCCTCCCCTTTATCAACACCCCTCCCCTTCACTGGTATCTCCTCCCTTGTATCAACAGCACCTACTCTTTACCAGTATCCCCTCTTCTTTATCAGTAACCCCTCCCGTTCATCAGTAAATTCTCCCTTTTATCAACAGCCCCTCCTCTTCACTAGTGTCTCCTCCCTTTTATCAACAGCCCCTCCCCTTCACCAGTTTTTTTCTCCCCTTTACCAGTATCTCCTCCCTTTTATCAACACCCCTCCCCTTCACCAGTATCTCCTCCCTTTTATCAACAGCCCCTCCCCGTCACCAGTTTTTTTCTCCCCTTTACCAGTAGCTCCTCCCCTTCATCAGTACCCCTCCCTTTTATCAACCCCACTCACCTTAATCAGTATCTCCTCCCTTTTATCAACAGCCCCTCCCTTACACCGATACCCTATCACCTTTACCAACAGCTCCTCCCTTTTATAAATAGCCCCTCCCCTTTATCAACACGCCATCCCTTTCACCAATATCTCCTCCCTTTCATCAACAGCACCCTCTCTTTATCAGTAGCCCCTCCCCTTTACCAGCATCTGAATATTTAAAGTGCACTTATTCTTTTCAGTATGTTTGGCGTGTGGATGCACTACTGAAGGACATGGAATAGTGCATGAGCGTGTGATTTAGGACGCACCTATTGTTACTGATATATACCAAACCAGCTCATCATTCCCTTTAACTCCTGTATCAAGGAGTATTTTGTCTGCTGGTCTGATTCTCTCTGCGTATGCAGCTTCTCGTTTTATCTCTGGCGTGCGCTTGGCCCTTTAATTACCGCCTGCAGCTATATTTTATGTATGTTTACAGTTCTTAAAGGCACAGTGTCCTCAATATGTAAATGGGTCTGGTTTTATGGCTGCCGCTGATAAAATATTCTCCCACAGATATTCTTCTGCACTCTCGTAGGGCCGTGCGTGTTTTATTGATATCTCAGTTGTAAATATAATTTGGCTACGCGTCTCCTCGGAGAACAAATCAGTTTATGCCAGCTGAATATTGCTTGTTTTTTTCTGATCCATTATCATCAGCGCGAGTCCTGCGGGGCGTTTGGTTAACACATTAAACAGTCTTACAGGCGTTCGGAGGCAAGTGGAATAAAGCCTCATATTTTAGTGCTGACGGCCACAAAAAAACCCAATGACAGATTATTCCACGTCATTGCTTTACATGCCTTGTGGCACCAGATGAAAAGGGCTTATTCACTTAATTCAGACAGAATTTCCATATTATTTTGATGTCTGTGCACTGATGCGAGCGCCGGGGATGAGTTTACACGGGTGCATCGGACCATAGTCCACAATTACTCTAGTCTGCCGCTGTTGTGTGTTTGGCTGCTCTCAACTAAAACTCTGAAAACTGCACTAAGACGAGCCGTTTCTACAGGAGTCATCAGTCTTTCCATTACAGGCTGGTTAAACTGATTCCCAGGGGTGCACTTTTGACATTTCTGAGGGAAAAGTTCCAAACCTGTGCATCATCTTGGGAAAACTCTTAAACGATTTCAATAGATGCAATTAGAATAATAGGACTACACTGCAAATATGATTTACTTAGAGTTTTGTCTTGTTTGTAGTCCAAATATCTCATATTTATACTCCAGCTTTAGCCCCTTATTCATCAGGGGTCACCACAGCGGAATGAACCACCAACCATTCCAGCATATGTTTTATACAGCGGATGCCCTTCCAGCTGCAACCCAGTACTGGGAAACACCCATACACACTCATTCACACACACACACACACACACACACACACACATATACACACACACACATACACTACGGCCAATTTAGTTGATCAGTTCCCCTATAGTTCAGAGTTGAAGTTCAGTTCAGTTCAGTATGGTTTAATCTTCACTGCTGAAAGTCCAAACACTGAAGAGCAGATCCATCAATGCGCTGCTCCACAAGCTCCAAACCAAGCAAGCCAGTGGAGACAGTGGAGGAACAAACTTCACCAGTTGACCAAAGTGAAGGAACAGAAAACCTGGAGAGAAACCAGGCTCAGTTGAGCACGGCCATTTCTCCTCTGGCCATTTTTCCATCCTTTGCAGATCTGCAGTCTAGAAGCTGGAGAACGCTGGACGTCCATCATGGAGATGCTGCAGGTGTGAGTAGGTCACCAGCAGGTGTTCAGGCTGACCTACGGGATCAATGCCGAGACTCGTCTGTCACTGGAGACTTTCAGGAATCAGTCTCAGGCTCTCCACTCCTCCATGACCACCACAGCTTCTGCTCAGGATACGGCCTGGTCCAGGATTATGGAGACTTCGGGATAATAAAAAACAGACTAACAGCAGCGTAGATGCCGTTCAAATTATAATGTCTTTCCACTACTCAAGACAGGAAAGAGCAGGTAAAGTTTCTCCAAACTGCACTAACAGAGCTTGTTCTGTTGTCTCTCCAACCCTTCAGATGTTGTGGGTTGCAGACAGCATTCGCTTGCTCTTTTGTAACACACTGAAGGATGAAATGTGCTCTGCTGCCTGCCATTTCTCCAGGATATCCATCAGACAGAAGGCTTTTTACATCTCAGGCCCTGATCGCGCTCTCATTTGTGGGAAAGGCCAATTAATTTCAATTAACGACAAATGTAAAAGCTTCTGGTTTGAGATTTTACAAGCACAAAGAGGGCTGACGTGTGTGTGTGTGTGTGTGTGTGTGAGGATGACGATGATGGGTGTGTGAACACTTGTGTTGTTTGAAGGATGTTTGTTGTTCTGGATCAAACCTCATTAGAAGATCTGAAGACTAGACTGAGCGGTAAACCCTTAACCAACCCGTCTGCTACTGAGAGGACAAATCAAACCGTTTCTGCAGACGTCTAGTAGATTGATAGATCTAGGTGTGTGGATGTGTTTCATCTCTGTTGAGTGTGAGTGTGTCAGTGTGCCTGTGTGCATGGTGTCTGAATGAGTGTGTGTGCTTGCATGCATATGTTTATGTGTGTGTGTGTGTGTGTGACAGGTGAATCTCAGCATCAGTGTCGTGGATTCTCTTCTTCTGAGTGTGTGTCGTCTGGTGTGTGTGTGTAATGGCGTGTGCACGTCTGGCCTAATAATGTGCTTTATGCTGGAGGCCTGCAGCGGTTCTGTGAGCTGCGCTGTTGTCGGACACGGCCGAAACAAAGGCTGTTCTGTTAAAGGGGAAAGGTTCAAATGAACGTCGGCCCTAAATTATTGACAGCGAGACGTTCCCTGGAGCCGTGAGTAAATGAGCGCTGTCACTGTTCACATGCTGTCACTGCATTAAAGCAGCCGCACGTGGGCCATAAAGAGACGCCGCTCACTTCTGAAGCAGGTCAGCACTCCTGATGGGTAGTTAGTGACAGAAAGAGACCAGTTAACCTCAACACTGCAGGAACTCCTCCAATCATGCAGTTCTCTGTGGCCATTCTTCAGTTCAAGAGCTCAGAACTCAGCTGATAGCTTTCAGTCACGTGACCTGTGCTGAGATCTGGCGGGTAAAAAAAATAATGGGCCATAATGGCGGATACACTGGGATCTCCATAGAACCACAACACAAACCGCTCATATTTCCATCTGTTTCAAGCATTTGGATCACATATCAGCAGAACAGAACCAGGGTATGATCACAAACTGTAGACTTAGGGCACTTGTGATCTGTATACTGCACCCGCAACCGTTTTTCTGTCATCTAAAACCGTCATGCCCCTGCCAGAGCTTCAATTCTTACAGCTACCAACTCTAAACCGAAATCAGAGTATCAGCTCGAGTTCAGAGTAACCTAACCCTAAAGAATAGTGCGGGGATAGTGTGGTGGATGGATGCTGAAAAACTAGTGATGACCTGTGGGAGACTAGTGATGACCTGTGAGAGACTAGTGATGACCTATGAGAGACTAGTGATGACCTATGAGAGACTAGTGATGACCTGTGAGAGACTAGTGATGTCCTTTAAGAAACTAGTGATGTTCTTTTAGAGATATGGCTATTTTGCACCTTAGTAAAGCACTGTTCCACTCGTATATAAGAGTAACAACTGATATTCTTTCACAAATTGAATCATGAGTACAATATGTCTGAAAACAGGGTCACGTATTTATAAATTGTCTAGCTGGCACTGTTCTATTCATTTACTGTTGAAGCTGCTGAAAATCATTTAAGTGCAGTGCTGCCAAACAACATTTGCACTCTTTGGTGTCTCTGTGTTTTGAGGGTTTTGTTGATGGAGTAGACATGACATTTCACCACTGAAGATGCAGATCAGACAGAGTAGATGAAGGAAAGGTGACAGAGGGACTCTTGGATTTCCCTTTAATAAAGCCACATGCGTTTCGTCTGCTCACACTAATCACGGCGTGGTCCATTAAGGGCTCTCGGTAGAGCGCATGAACCCCTGCTATTAAAGGCTCGATCTGCAGCGTCAGCTCGGATGTGCACATGAGTGTAAGTCAAACCCCCCAAACGCCTTCAGAGCATCTCTGAGGCCACAATAACCATCATCAGTTAAAGCCAACAGATCCATTACACGTGCCTCAGCCCTGCATTACTATAATATCATCAATTCCCAGAGTGCCGCGGCCCATTCCGCAGCCTATCAATTATTAATACGCCACCTCACGGCTAATGTTTGCCCTGAATTATTTAAATGTATCTCCATGTATCAATAAACATAAATGTTAAACAAAGACTTGCGATGAAGACACTGAATAAGGGAAGTTTATGGGATGCTTTGTATCGCTCTCGGTGACTAATTGACACAATATGCCTTTTACGAGGCAGAGAAAGGATTTGAAAAAGTTATTTATCCCGCTGAGCATACGAATGTTGGGCTGATGTCCATTTCTCTGAAGTGGTTTTAATCAGTTTTGTGCCGCATGATGTGATGTGAACTCACCCGCAGCTCTAAGTGCATCATCCCAGCTAACAAATGCATGTTCTAGAAGCGTTGTGGAACAGTGATTTGCAATATTTCTAAATATTTAAAAATGTGCGCATTTCTGTTCATTTGAGTGGGACTCGGTGCAACCTTCCTAGCCCTATTAGCAATGTTTTATCTGACTATAATCGCTATTACAAAACCTTAGTTGTGAGAGCTGATTCAGTGTTCACTTGTTTGATGTATACATATCAAATATACTATTCACGATGAATATTATTTTAACATTTACATCTGCATTTCCAAATATAGTGGGAAAACGTGTTATGTGAGGATCCCCCATATGGAGAGGGGAAATGAAAGCATCTTGTGAGAGGTTCAACCTGTTGAGAGAGGTAATGAACGGCAGCTCTGTTCACTCCTTGCTGAAATACAGAACCATCCCTCTCCAGCTCTTGACGGATGGGTGAAAACATTGGAACGTCACGGTCGCCCCAGTGAAAACACTCTCTGGGTCGTTATGAATGACCTGCTGGAGAACAAACCGTGCAGGACAAGCTGGATCTGCCTCAGTCTGCTCCATTTCCAGGCAGGAATGAGGGAATTCCCTGGTCCCAGAGACGCTCCAACAGAGGAAATGATGGAGCGCTGCGTGAGAGCAGGAATGATGCTGGTAGTCGGAGTGCTGGTATTCCTCAATACACACAGACCTGACAGCCAAAACCAAACATGGAGCTTCAGCACAAAACAACATCTGCATAATCACCCTCTATGTCCTCCTTCCCACACATTGAATATATGACTTTCAGAAAACTGAACCAGACTCACGAATGTCTGAAAACACTCTCAACTTCAAATCTTTTAGTCATCATTAAAGAAAGTTGAGAAAGTTTTCCTTTTTTTCAACACAGGCTCATTCTGACAATGTAGCCCTATATACATTTCTGGAGATCACGAATTGTGTAGCCAGAAGTACGTATGGCTGAATTTCGTCTATTTTGAGAATGTGGTAAAAACTGAAAACGTGGTAAAAATCAGGGGACCTCTTGTTCTAGATTTTTTTTGGAAACACTGTCGGTTGGGTTTAGGGAAGGGGGTGATCGGGTCAATCGATGTTTTTGAAAACACTATCGTTTTGGTTTGAGGAAGGAGGAGGGTGGGTCAGTCGATCACTCACTCAGTCAGTCGGTCAGTTATTCAGTCAGTTGGCCTCTGGTGGATTTACATGAGAACAATAGGCACGAATGGCACTCGAAAGACAAATTTGAGATCTGAAAAAGCGTACACAGCGGCCTCTGGTGGATTCCCAAAAACAAAAACTGCAAAAAAAAGTACCTCCTGTCATTTTTGGCACTCTCTAGAAATGTATATAGGGGTACATTTTCAGAATGAGCCTGGGCAGACTGAACAGAGCAGAAACTAAAAGACTAGGAGCTACGCCCTAAATGACTGATAGCCCAGCTCTAAATGAGCGATAGCCACACCCTAAAGAACTGAAAGCACCGTCTACACACAATGCAATGCACGATATTCAATAAAAGGTCCATGTTAAAATAAGTTTTTGTCCTAGTCATCTGCGACAGCAATGCGCAGAGTTTCCATTTTAGAAATACTTTGTATTTGTTTCTATTTTAGCAGAACAACAGCATGACTACTATGAGAATGAGAACCTCAGGTACTGATTATGTGCGTTATTCGGTTTTAAATGCTCCCAGTGTGAGTTACCGTTTTACGTATAGTTTATTGCCATACAACTGAAAGCAGCAGCAGCAGATCACCTCAGATCTTGAAAATAAAATGAAAGTGATAGTCAGAACTGTGACTCCAACAACACCATGCACTCAGTAGCCTATTAAACCTTTTAAAAAGACGTTAACGTGCATTAATTAGATTATAATCTTTATCATTTCATTGGGAGTGCAGGCGCTGGTACTTAAATGTTTGTGTTGTGTTGCGTCGTGTTTGGTGCGAACAGACAAATTGATTGCCCTTTGTCACATTGAGTGTAGTTCGGACTATTGATCTCCAACAAAGTTGACACTTGTCACTACATCATTTATTTTCAAAATGATGCATTATACTGTAACAGTGCAGCTGTGCGTTACGTCAATTGGAAAACGCACTCCAGGACCATAATACATCATTTCATCATCGAATTCACAGCGAAATTAACCGCCAACTAACCCAGCATATGTTTTACACAGCGTATGCTCTTCCAGCTGCAACCCAGCCCTGGGAAACACCCATACACACTCATTTGCACATACACTTATACACTACGGCCAGTTTAGTTGATCAGTTCCCCTATAGCGCATGTGTTTGGACTGTGGGGGAAACCGGAGCACCCGGAGGAAACCCACGCCAACACGAGGAGAACATGCAAACTCCACACAGAAACACCAACTGACCCAGCCAGGACTCGAACCAGAGACCTTCTTGCTGTGAGGCGACAGTGCTAACCACTGAGCCACCATGCCGCCACCATAATACACGATTTCATGATTTAATTTCTGGTATTACTTTATCTTGATGGTCCCTAAAGCACATCGTCTGCTTATGAATCTGCTGACACGGCTCCACCAGCAGACCTTCAGCTGTCTATAGGAAACTGCACTATACTGTACTGCAGTGCTCAGTGTAAATAAAGCATTAAACAGAGAGCGTGCTGCATTCATTCACGTAAAATGTTCAATCAAATATTACCGAACAAGCTCTCCGGTGCTCAGGGAGTGACTGTAGGGTTGTGAATGATGGTGTTTTCTCTTCTGGATAGTTTCACAGGCACTGATAGGTTTAGAAGAGCCTCAGAAACCCTCCTGAATTTGAGGATTGTGATGTTTCACAGTTCATTAAGCGGCTGATGTGACGCTGGAGAGAGCTGGTGGCTGTTTGCCAGGTCACACACAAACAAACCCAGCTTCAATTATCCCCGTTTGTCAGGACAGCTGCGAGTCTACGATACAAATTCAGATGCTGAGCGTTTACACACGGACTTCACCTCCGCTAATGCCGTCAGTAACGCTATAACCTGACGATACGTTCAGTCGAGCTGAGCAACAGTGATCCTACAGCTTTGATCAGCTCCAGCTATAGAGCATTAGCATATTTATTCACACCGCAGTCACAACAAACAATTCAGCCATTATTCTCTTTCATGTGTTGGTGTTGAAGTGAAAGTGCGGCGGTAGTGCTGACCGCCGCTAACACGCCTGGAGTGAAGACACCGCATTAATATTTCAGTTCCTCCCATCGAGGGAAGTGCTAAATATCCTGAATATGCAGCGAGCTCCGCACTTTTCCTGCTCTGCTCTTGAGGGAACGTCTCTGAAGGTTTTGCCTCTCTTTACTCTTGCACTTTCGTAAACACTATTTTAGTTTAGTCCACTCAGACAAAGTTGGTGAAGGCAGCTGGAATTGAAGAATTGAGAATTGTTCATAACCTGTAGGCCAGGAGTGTTACGAACCAATCTACTGAACAATCTATGAGTGATGGGGACACTAAAATATTAGCGATAGATTGTAGTGTTGGGTCCTTCTTAAATGATTCGTTCATTTTGAATGAATCTTCATTGTGACTCGAGAATGATGAGTCGTCTCAGGGAGTGATTCGTTCATTAGCACATGCACACATTGCACAGGAGGAGCTGAAGATTAGCTCATTGTTCCAGTCTTCTGTCAGGTTTGAGTCGTTCCTTCATCACATGAAAGACAGAAGCCAATCATATGCGGTCAGAGCCAGAAAAAGAGTTGATCCGGTCATTTCTCGAGTCCCCAGTTTTGAGTCGTTTGTCTCTTTACATGCTGAACATGATGAACGAACAACTAATCTGAAATCATCCGAGCATGTGTTTCCGGCTCAGACTGTGTGCATTGGTTGAGTCTGTCTGTGCCACAAATAACTCAAGTTTGGAGAGGGGTTAGAAGAGCTTGTAGTTGTAGACGTGAAGCAACTCATAACATTTTAATATTATTTTGACGAATTGATTGAATGATCAGTTGTCACTAGTATTACTTCACGGAAATTACAGATATTATCAACCTTAATTTTTTTGGGGGGCCCCCTATCACTCAGGGCCCCACCACGGTATGTGCCTGTGCGCCATACCACTGGATTTGTGTGTATTCTGTTGATGTTTGGTTAGATTTGTGTGTATTTTATTGATGTTTGGTTAGATTTGTGTGTATTTTATTGATGTTTGGTTAGATTTGTGTGTATTTTATTGATGTTTGGTTAGATTTGTGTGTATTTTATTGATGTTTGGTTAGATTTGTGTGTATTTTGTTGATGTTTGGTTAGATTTGTGTGTATTCTGTTGATGTTTGGTTAGATTTGTGTGTATTTTGTTGATGTTTGGTTAGATTTGTGTGTATTTTATTGATGTTTGGTTAGATTTGTGTGTATTCTGTTGATGTTTGGTTAGATTTGTGTGTATTTTGTTGATGTTTGGTTAGATTTGTGTGTGTTCTGTTGATGTTTGGTTAGATTTGTGTGTATTTTGTTGATGTTTGGTTAGATTTGTGTGTGTTCTGTTGATGTTTGGTTAGATTTGTGTGTATTTTGTTGATGTTTGGTTAGATTTGTGTGTATTTTATTGATGTTTGGTTAGATTTGTGTGTATTTTATTGATGTTTGGTTAGATTTGTGTGTATTCTGTTGATGTTTGGTTAGATTTGTGTGTATTCTGTTGATGTTTGGTTAGATTTGTGTGTATTTTATTGATGTTTGGTTAGATTTGTGTGTATTTTATTGATGTTTGGTTAGATTTGTGTGTATTCTGTTGATGTTTGGTTAGGTTTGTGTGTGTTCTGTTGATGTTTGGTTAGATTTGTGTGTATTCTGTTGATGTTTGGTTAGATTTGTGTGTATTCTGTTGATGTTTGGTTAGATTTGTGTGTATTTTATTGATGTTTGGTTAGATTTGTGTGTATTTTATTGATGTTTGGTTAGATTTGTGTGTATTCTGTTGATGTTTGGTTAGATTTGTGTGTATTCTGTTGATGTTTGGTTAGATTTGTGTGTATTCTGTTGATGTTTGGTTAGATTTGTGTGTATTCTGTTGATGTTTGGTTAGATTTGTGTGTATTCTGTTGATGTTTGGTTAGATTTGTGTGTATTTTGTTGATGTTTGGTTAGATTTGTGTGTATTCTGTTGATGTTTGGTTAGATTTGTGTGTATTTTATTGATGTTTGGTTAGATTTGTGTGTATTCTGTTGATGTTTGGTTAGATTTGTGTGTATTCTGTTGATGTTTGGTTAGATTTGTGTGTATTCTGTTGATGTTTGGTTAGATTTGTGTGTATTCTGTTGATGTTTGGTTAGATTTGTGTGTATTCTGTTGATGTTTGGTTAGATTTGTGTGTATTTTGTTGATGTTTGGTTAGATTTGTGTGTATTCTGTTGATGTTTGGTTAGATTTGTGTGTATTTTATTGATGTTTGGTTAGATTTGTGTGTGTTCTGTTGATGTTTGGTTAGATTTGTGTGTATTGTGTTGATGTTTGGTTAGATTTGTGTGTATTTTATTGATGTTTGGTTAGATTTGTGTGTATTCTGTTGATGTTTGGTTAGATTTGTGTGTATTCTGTTGAGGTTTGGTTAGATTTGTGTGTATTCTGTTGATGTTTGGTTAGATTTGTGTGTATTCTGTTGATGTTTGGTTAGATTTGTGTGTATTGTGTTGATGTTTGGTTAGATTTGTGTGTATTCTGTTGATGTTTGGTTAGATTTGTGTGTATTCTGTTGATGTTTGGTTAGATTTGTGTGTATTCTGTTGATGTTTGGTTAGATTTGTGTGTATTCTGTTGATGTTTGGTTAGATTTGTGTGTATTTTATTGATGTTTGGTTAGATTTGTGTGTATTCTGTTGATGTTTGGTTAGATTTGTGTGTATTCTGTTGAGGTTTGGTTAGATTTGTGTGTATTCTGTTGATGTTTGGTTAGATTTGTGTGTATTGTGTTGATGTTTGGTTAGATTTGTGTGTATTCTGTTGATGTTTGGTTAGATTTGTGTGTATTTTATTGATGTTTGGTTAGATTTGTGTGTATTCTGTTGATGTTTGGTTAGGTTTGTGTGTATTATGTTGATGTTTGGTTAGATTTGTGTGTATTGTGTTGATGTTTGGTTAGATTTGTGTGTATTCTGTTGAGGTTTGGTTAGATTTGTGTGTGTTCTGTTGATGTTTGGTTAGATTTGTGTGTATTTTGTTGATGTTTGGTTAGATTTGTGTGTGTTCTGTTGATGTTTGGTTAGATTTGTGTGTATTCTGTTGATGTTTGGTTAGATTTGTGTGTATTCTGTTGATGTTTGGTTAGATTTGTGTGTGTTCTGTTGATGTTTGGTTAGATTTGTGTGTATTTTATTGATGTTTGGTTAGATTTGTGTGTGTTCTGTTGATGTTTGGTTAGATTTGTGTGTATTTTGTTGATGTTTGGTTAGATTTGTGTGTATTCTGTTGATGTTTGGTTAGATTTGTGTGTATTCTGTTGATGTTTGGTTAGATTTGTGTGTATTGTGTTGATGTTTGGTTAGATTTGTGTGTATTCTGTTGATGTTTGGTTAGATTTGTGTGTATTCTGTTGATGTTTGGTTAGATTTGTGTGTATTGTGTTGATGTTTGGTTAGGTTTGTGTGTATTATGTTGATGTTTGGTTAGATTTGTGTGTATTGTGTTGATGTTTGGTTAGATTTGTGTGTATTCTGTTGAGGTTTGGTTAGATTTGTGTGTGTTCTGTTGAGGTTTGGTTAGATTTGTGTGTGTTCTGTTGATGTTTGGTTAGATTTGTGTGTATTGTGTTGATGTTTGGTTAGATTTGTGTGTATTCTGTTGATGTTTGGTTAGATTTGTGTGTGTTCTGTTGATGTTTGGTTAGATTTGTGTGTATTCTGTTGAGGTTTGGTTAGATTTGTGTGTATTTTGTTGATGTTTGGTTAGATTTGTGTGTATTCTGTTGATGTTTGGTTAGATTTGTGTGTATTTTGTTGATGTTTGGTTAGATTTGTGTGTATTCTGTTGATGTTTGGTTAGATTTGTGTGTATTCTGTTGATGTTTGGTTAGATTTGTGTGTGTTCTGTTAATGTTTGGTTAGATTTGTGTGTATTCTGTTGAGGTTTGGTTAGATTTGTGTGTATTCTGTTGATGTTTGGTTAGATTTGTGTGTGTTCTGTTGATGTTTGGTTAGATTTGTGTGTATTTTGTTGATGTTTGGTTAGATTTGTGTGTATTTTGTTGATGTTTGGTTAGATTTGTGTGTATTCTGTTGATGTTTGGTTAGATTTGTGTGTATTCTGTTGATGTTTGGTTAGATTTGTGTGTGTTCTGTTGATGTTTGGTTAGATTTGTGTGTATTGTGTTGATGTTTGGTTAGATTTGTGTGTATTCTGTTGAGGTTTGGTTAGATTTGTGTGTATTCTGTTGATGTTTGGTTAGATTTGTGTGTGTTCTGTTGATGTTTGGTTAGATTTGTGTGTATTCTGTTGATGTTTGGTTAGATTTGTGTGTATTCTGTTGATGTTTGGTTAGATTTGTGTGTGTTCTGTTGATGTTTGGTTAGATTTGTGTGTATTTTGTTGATGTTTGGTTAGATTTGTGTGTATTCTGTTGAGGTTTGGTTAGATTTGTGTGTATTCTGTTGATGTTTGGTTAGATTTGTGTGTATTTTGTTGATGTTTGGTTAGATTTGTGTGTATTTTGTTGATGTTTGGTTAGATTTGTGTGTATTCTGTTGATGTTTGGTTAGATTTGTGTGTATTCTGTTGATGTTTGGTTAGATTTGTGTGTGTTCTGTTGATGTTTGGTTAGATTTGTGTGTATTGTGTTGATGTTTGGTTAGATTTGTGTGTATTCTGTTGAGGTTTGGTTAGATTTGTGTGTATTCTGTTGATGTTTGGTTAGATTTGTGTGTGTTCTGTTGATGTTTGGTTAGATTTGTGTGTATTCTGTTGATGTTTGGTTAGATTTGTGTGTATTGTGTTGATGTTTGGTTAGATTTGTGTGTATTGTGTTGATGTTTGGTTAGATTTGTGTGTATTCTGTTGATGTTTGGTTAGATTTGTGTGTATTTTATTGATGTTTGGTTAGATTTGTGTGTATTCTGTTGATGTTTGGTTAGATTTGTGTGTATTCTGTTGATGTTTGGTTAGATTTGTGTGTATTCTGTTGATGTTTGGTTAGATTTGTGTGTATTCTGTTGATGTTTGGTTAGATTTGTGTGTGTTCTGTTGATGTTTGGTTAGATTTGTGTGTATTGTGTTGATGTTTGGTTAGATTTGTGTGTATTGTGTTGATGTTTGGTTAGATTTGTGTGTATTGTGTTGATGTTTGGTTAGATTTGTGTGTATTGTGTTGATGTTTGGTTAGATTTGTGTGTATTCTGTTGATGTTTGGTTAGATTTGTGTGTATTGTGTTGATGTTTGGTTAGATTTGTGTGTATTGTGTTGATGTTTGGTTAGATTTGTGTGTATTCTGTTGATGTTTGGTTAGATTTGTGTGTATTTTGTTGATGTTTGGTTAGATTTGTGTGTATTCTGTTGATGTTTGGTTAGATTTGTGTGTATTTTGTTGATGTTTGGTTAGATTTGTGTGTATTCTGTTGATGTTTGGTTAGATTTGTGTGTATTCTGTTGATGTTTGGTTAGATTTGTGTGTATTCTGTTGATGTTTGGTTAGATTTGTGTGTATTTTGTTGATGTTTGGTTAGATTTGTGTGTATTTTGTTGATGTTTGGTTAGATTTGTGTGTATTCTGTTGATGTTTGGTTAGATTTGTGTGTATTCTGTTGATGTTTGGTTAGATTTGTGTGTATTCTGTTGATGTTTGGTTAGATTTGTGTGTATTCTGTTGCTCTTCTTAATGAATCTTGATGTGTTCATGTTAGTGAATGATGTGTGCATATATCACACACTGAATCTCCCTCACATGAATCGTTTCCCCGGTCAGATTTGGCCGCGTCTCTGACGTGAAGCCTTGGGCTGTGCAGCGAAACACAATTTCCAGTGAGCGGAGAGCAAATAAGAACATGCGAATCCTAATTGACTCTGGGCGTGTTTAATCATTAATGTGGCGATTGTCTGACGGCTGTTGTTGTTGAGGACGTCTTCTCTAATTAGCTGCTGCGTTTGACCTGCTGAATCCTGCACAACATTACACTGGAGCCACTCCATAATAATAAAAACCCTCTGAGAAACACAAGATGGTGATGTTACGGCTCTTTTCTTACTCATTTTTGTCTTGTTTTAGTCCAAATATCTGAAACTTCATTCATTCTCTAAAGTGTTACTTAAACTGAAGTGTTTCCTATATGTTTACTGCCACTGTCCATGCAGGAAATCAAAGTGTTTTCTATTATGTGCACACAGATAAAAGTGAGGAGCTCACACTGTAGTAATTATTTCTATTTTTAAAATACGTCTTTCTGTGTGTTTTCTGAGCTCTTTTACTCATGGGAACCAAAAATAACCCCCCCAAAAAACTGGTGTTAATATACAGGTGGGACAAACTGGAAAATGATTCACTGAATTTACTCATTTTTTAAAGTAAGTGATTGCAAACTATTGATTTGGGCTGAATTTAAACAAATGAAATTAAATTAAATTCAGCCCAAATGAATGGTTACCACTTACCTTAAAAACAAAACAGCACATCAGATCAATCATTGAATTGGCTAAGCTAAATTGTCCGTTGTGTGTGTGTGTGTGTGTGAGAATGAGTGTGAATGGGTGTTTCCCGGTGATGGGAAGGGCATTTGCTGCGTAAAACATTTGCTGCATAAGTTGTCGGTTCATTCCGCTGTGGCGACCCCAGATTAATAAAGGGACTAAGCCAAAGGAAAATTAATTAATTAATGAAATGAATCAGTGTTTCCAGAGCATTTGGTCCTCACAATGTAGGGGATACCAGACACACACACACACACACACACAGTCAGACAGACACTCAGACGAAAACACAAACACAAACACACAAATATAGACAAACACACACACAGAAACAAACAGTCACAGACACACACACACACACACTCACGCTGTGCTGAGTTCTGCTGAGACTCATTGATTGTGAATGGCCGCAGGAGTCCATAAAGCCCTTACAGTGAACATAAACATTTTATCAGCCTCATACAGGGGTTAAAGAGACTGCAGCGCTACTGGGATAATGAGCCTGTGCTCACACACACACACACACACACACACACATATAAAAGACAATCACATCATACTTCACAACACCTAATGCAGATTATATATCTTGTGTGTGTGTGTGTGTGTGTGTGTGTGTGTACAGGTTTATCTGGTTTACAGGGACACTATGTTGAGTATTATATTCATTCATTCATTTTCCTTCGGCTTACTGCCTTTATTCATCAGGGGTCGCCACAGTGGAATGAACCGCCAACTATTCCAGCATAGTTATTCCAGCATAGATGTTTCACACAGCGGATGCCCTTCCAGCTGCAACCCAGTACTGGGAAACACCCATACACACTCATTCTCTCTCACACACACACACACACACACACACACACACACACACTCATACACTCTCAGATGTGCAGAAGCTCTGTGTTCGCTGGGGAAGCGTGCCCTTTACTGCAGCGCCAGGCTCCAAATTAAACACGACAGAACGGAAAAGCACACTGATTGCAAATTTAATTATGGCATCTTAATTTATTTTGGGTGGAGGGAGATATTGGATACAGGAACACGCTGGAGAAATGCACTGCGAGATCAGCTCAGAGATGCACAGAAAGAGGTTTTATATACAATACTATCAGCCTCAGACTCGTGTTGTGTTGCGAATGAGGAAAAACTCCCGTTATATTCTCACTGTATGTTTTACATCAGCTCCATCTCCTTTATTTCTCCAAAAATATCATTATTTCTTTCCATTACAATCAAAACTGCAAATAAAAATCCTTTTTTTCATCTTGTTTTTAGCTCAAATGTCTAAAAATGTATAAATCAAGAAGCATTTTCAAGAAAAGCCAAAAATGTTTAATTATAATATGTTAAATTTACCTTTTTTTCCTTAAAACAAGCAAAATAATCTGTGTCTATGATAAGCAAATAAATGTTATTTCAAAGCCAGATATGCGTCAAGTGAAATATTAATAAGTATAAAGTCATCCAAACATGTCATTCTGTAATATCTAAGAGGGGGCCATTGTGGTCTTTGAGGTCCAAACTTGGATTTACTGCACTGAAAATCTTCATTTTGCTCTTATATAAAAGTGATTTTAATGTCTTTATCATCAACACATTTACTGAAGCAACTAAAACTGTTTAATCCAATAATCCAACCCAGACTTATTCTCCAAATGTACCCCTGTATACATTTCTGGAGAGCGCCAAATACGTCCCAGGGGGTGTGTTTTTTTTTTTTTTTGTAGTTTTGTTTTCAGCCTGCTGTTCTCACGTTAATCCACCAGAGGCCGCTGTCGACTGACTGACTGACTGACTGACTGACTGACTGACCGATCGACTGACCCACCCTCCTCCTTTCCTAAACCCAATCGACAGTGTTTTCAAAAGCAATCCAGCAAAAGAAAGCCCTCGCCTGATTTTTATACGTTTTCAGATTTTACCACAGCCTCACCCTTTTATTTACTTGTTTATTTTATTTTTTGTCTTTCTGGAACCGTTCTTCATCAGACTCAGACCCCGTTGTCATGGTCAACTCCTCTCTGTTGGTCTCAAGTCCACCAACATATGCTGTGAGCCACTGGGCAAACTGGTAACAGCGGGAAAGCCGTCCACACAGAGGTAAGCGGTCAGCTGTAGCACGAAAAGGAACGGCATCATACCGCCCTGTAGCGTTCATTTTAAAGACGAAATACAGCCATCCACACCTCTGGATACATAATTTGCGATCTCCAGAAATGTATACAGGGGGACATTTTCACAAGGATCCTGTGTTGGAATAATCATTCATTCATTTCCCTTTAGCTTAGTCTCTATTTCAGAGGTTGCCACAGCGGAATGAACCGCCAACTGGACTCCAACTAGCGACCTCTTGCTGTGAGGCCACAGTGCTAACCACTGAGCCACCGTGCCACAATCCAATAATCATTCATCC
The DNA here is from genome assembly GCF_903798145.1 of Danio aesculapii. Classification (NCBI taxonomy): domain Eukaryota; kingdom Metazoa; phylum Chordata; class Actinopteri; order Cypriniformes; family Danionidae; genus Danio; species Danio aesculapii. The sequence continues at coordinate 395,569 of NC_079451.1, read as the reverse complement.
AGTTAATAATATGAGTTTAGATGCGTGTTAACACAATCTAATAATCTGTATTGTTTGTAAATATTTGAGCACAATAACAGCCGGCATCTTTGTGTTGCTTCTTGACTTCATTACTTAATTCTTGACTTTTTATCTTCAGTTGTTTACTTGGTTTCCAGAGTTCAGATTTTGATCTGGCACTCTGATTCGTTGCTGAATAACCAGAATAATCAGATTGTTCTCGTCAGACAATGTCGATTCTCCACGCTGTATCAGGCCAGTGTGCTCTGATGATTACCCGGTAAAGTCTAGAAGAGATCCAGCTGTAGATACTCACATTTACTCACAATTTATGTGACGCTCTACAACAATAGTTCATATTTTTACATTACTGTGAGGCCTAGGTTTAGGATTGGGGTAGGGGAAGACATTATTGAAAAAAATAATTAATGGATAATTTAATTTTAAAATAGCATTAACTTTTGGCTGCAGCTGTATCCCTTATAGCAAATAAAAATGTGTGGAAAATACACTAGCCTGATAAACGCTTACCGACGTCCTGATGAAGCTGACCGTTGGCTTGGTGTGTTGTTGTAGTGAGTCTGATGTAGGAGTGTGAACGTGTGTGCGTATTTTCTGTTGTTATTGGTGTGTGAGAGCGTGAAGATCAACGTCTGCAGTAAACAAAGACTGCTGAAGCGCAGGGGAGACAGGTAAAGCACTATGACTAATTCATATGTGTGTGTGTGTGTGTGTGTGTGTGTGTGTGTGTGTGTGTGTGTGTGTGTGTCAGAGCTGTCAGGCCTTCATTCAGCTGTCAGCCGTCTGACTGATGTACAAGCGCTGCTTTGCCCTTCCTGTGGTCTAATGCTGCGTGTCCTGACAGGAGAGCTCCACACACACACACACACACACACACACACACACACACCCGAGAGACATCATTTATTGGTATAAAACAAAGCAGGTGAAGAGTGCAGGAGGAGTGAAGCGCTGACTGATGGAGTCGACTGACCGCTGCTCTCCGTGACCAAGCTGGACCTTCATGTTCACACACACTTGATCAATACTGAGCAATCACAAGTGATCAAAGCGTCCCGTGATTGAATGATGTATTAAAGTTATTATTTGGTTATAATAACGTTTTCCACAGTAAGAAGGTTGCTGGTTCGAGTCCCGGCTGGGTCAGTTGGTGTTTCTGTGTGGAGTTTGCATGTTCTCCCAGTGTTGGTGTGGGTTTCCTCCGGGTGCTCCGGTTTCCCCCACAGTCCAAACACATGTGCTATAGGGGAACTGATGAACATCTGCTGTGTAAAACATATTCTGGAATAGTTGACGGTTCATTCCACTGTGGTGACCCCTGATAAAATAAGAGACTAAGCTGAAGGATAATGAATGAATGAACATTATCCGAAAACATTTTCACAACATTTCAGTTTCAGGCCTCAGAACGTTATTATTAGATTGTGTCCACATTATATTAATGTTCTTAGAGCGTTGCCATAATGTTCTCAGTAAGTTATAAAAGTTACATCAATGTTCTCATATCATTATTATTAGATCGATTCATCCAAGTTATATTACAGTGTTTTCCAGACGCTAGGACACATTTCACATTCAGAATACACTACAACTACCACAACACTTGATTCAGGTGTCAAATAAACTCATTCCTCCAGAACACTAGCAAAGGTGGACAGCCCACACACTGTAAATGGTGTAAATAACTGCAAAAAGGTCCACATTTCCAGAAACAGAAGACCAGGCTGGCTTTGGGCCTGCTCAGGAGTGCGGCGGCTGGTATTTAAATGTCTCCGTCGCATCTCGTTGTCTCTTGAGTCTCGTGTCAGTCTACACTGAACTCAGCTGGTGCTGTAGTAGTGAAGGAATCTGTTGATGATATCGACGAGGAACGGCCTGAAGCCGGCGCGCATTGATGAAGTGTCACGCCGCTAGCCGTGCGATTAGCCCTGGTGCTAATGCCACGCTAAGCAGAAACATTAGCATGATGCTGCAAACACACCGGCTCTACTGGGAAATTAAACAATGCGGAAGAACCCGGGAAACTCCTGGATAAATTAACAACGCAATTACATTACAGGACACGGCGCAGAAGACGGATGAGGAGAGCCCGCGCCGGCGCTGCGTTCGGTTCTCCAAATCGCTATTTATTTGAGGGCTTTAATGGATGCTGTATTAAAGAGCGCCGGCTGCGCTCGGGTTTCACTGTGTGTCAGGAGCCGCTGATTGATGATCCTGCTATTCTCAGCACATCTGCGGGGGATTTAAGCATTAGCTACATTTATATGAGCGCTGGAGTGAGCCATCGATCGCCTGATCAATTCATTTCCGTCCTGCGCTGATGAAGCTCACTGCAATTAATGCCCAGAACACTGCTGCAGAGAGAGAGAGAGGGGAGTCATCAGCAGGAGCTCAGTGTGTGTGTGTGTGTGTGTGCAGCAGGTGGTCAGACTCATGATGCTCAGATAACCTCCGCTGTTGACCAGCACTGACTCTGTGTGGAGGAAGACTCACCAGTACGATTGGTCATGGCAAAGATAGACTTAAATATGTACGTCAATGCAGGCTCACATCTGATTTGGCTGCTGAACTGCTCCATTATTGCAGGGTGGGGGTCAAATTTGCGCAGACATAATTCAATTTCCCTTTATTTGTATAGTGCTTTTACAATGTAGACTGTGTCAAAGCTTCTTCATATAGAAGATCATAGTGAATGTAAACAGTGTAGTTCAGTTTTCAGTGATTAAACTCAGTTCAGTTCAGTTCAGTTCAGTGTGGTTTAATAATCACTACTGAGAGTCCAAACACTGAAGAGCAAATCCAATCATGCGCAGCTCTATAGATCCCGAACCAAGCAAGCCAGAGGCGACAGTGGAGGAACAAACTTCACCAATTGACGAAAGTGAAGAATTAAAAAACCTGGAGAGAGACCAGACTCAGTTGGGAACGACCATTTTAATTTCTCCGCTGGCCAAACGTCTTGTGCAGAGCTGCAGTCTAGGCACTGGAGGCTGGAGAACGCTGGACCTCAGCGAAGACTCGTCTGTCAAGTCAGTCTCACAGGAGTCAGTCCCGTGCTCTCCACTCAGGATGCGGATATAATTATGATACACTTTTGATTAGATCCTTGACTTGATTAAATATCAGAGAAAACCACGTCATATATACAACTCATTCATTTTCTTTTCGGTCCCTTTATTAATCAGGGGTCACCACAGCGGAATGAACCACCAACTATACCAGCATATGTTTTACACAGAGGATGCCCTTCCAGTTGCAACCCAGTACAGGGAAACACCCATGCACACTCATTCACACACACACACTCACACACACACACACACACTCATACACTACAGCCAGTTTAGTTGATCAATTCCCCTATAGCACATGTGTTTGGACTGTGGGGGAAACCGGAGCACCCGGAGGAAACCCACACCAACACTGGGAGAACATGCAAACTCCACACAGAAACACCAACTGACCCAGCTGAGACTCGAACCAGCGACCTTCCTGCTGTGAGGCGATCGTGCTAACCGCTGAGCCACCGTGACACCCCATATATAATAATATAATAAACATTGTTTATATTTCCAGGTGTTTATTTGGGGCCTCCAAATTCTCTGGGACTTCTGGGATTTCCTGGACCACTTAATTCACTTATTGGTTACATTTGCCCCTGCGCACACACACACACACACACACACAGGCAGTGAGATCAGTGTTAAACTGGGTCAGACAGAGCAGACGCGATCTCACACACACACACTTTATTTACAGCGCAGTCCAGCAGGAGTGTGTTAACGCCCGGCCATTTAATCAAACGTGTCCTTTCACTGAGACCTCATGCATTATTTACACACAAACACTGAGACCCCATGCAGAACACTGACACACACACACACACACACACACACACACACACACAAACACTGAGACCCCATGCAGAACACTGACACACACACACACACACACACACACACAAACACTGAGACCCCATGCAGAACACTGACACACACACACACACACACACACACACACACACACACACACACACACACACACACACACACAAACACTGAGACCCCCATGCAGAACACTGACACACACACACACACACACACACACACACACACACACACACAAACACTGAGACCCCCATGCAGAACACTGACACACACACACACACACACACACACACACACACACACAAACACTGAGACCCCCATGCAGAACACTGACACACACACACACACACACACGAACGCTGAGACGCCCATGCAGAACACTGACATACACACACACACACACACAGTGAGACGCCCATGCAGAACACTGACACACACACACACACACACACATACACACAAACACAAACACACAGATATCAAAATAAACAACCCCACACATAAACACACACAAATACACGCAAGCACACACACACTGATCTTACACTCATTCAAACAAACACACACACACACACACAAAATCTCACACACACTTACCACCACATAAACGCACACGAACGTGCACACATAAACACACACCTATCACAACATACAGATACACAAACACACAAACTCTCACACACACACAAACACTCTCTCTCTCATACACACACTCACACACGGGAGCACACAGTGTGTGAGCTCCCGTGAGTGTGTGTGTGTGTGTGTGTGAGCTCCTGTGAGTGTGTACTCCGGGGCTCTGTGATCTGCAATGTTTTGACATGGCTCTTTGATCAATAGTGTGTGTGTGTGTGTGTGTGTGTGTGTGTGTGTGTGTGTGTGTGTGTGTGTGTGTGTGTGTGTGTGTGTGTGTGTGTGTGTGTGGTTTTACTGACACTCTTTGCTGAGGTCAGAAGCAGATCTCTGAGTGAAGGAAACCACCGAGTGTGTCCGTCTTCATCAGGCTTGACACACATTACACAACACTGACCACAGCAATCACACACACACACACACACACACACACACACACACCTGTCTGTAGGCGGAGGGGGTGGGGCTTTACTGACACACACACACTGTGCACATTCTCTAATGCATTGGTACTGAAATGCAGCAGTATTCTGAGACTCTCTCTTACATATAAACACTGAGTCTGTCTCTTTAAAGAGTGAGGCTTTATTCGTCCACCTCCTGTGGAAAATTAATATTAATAAATAATAATAAATGTAGGTTTTTCTTCTACTTTTTATATTTTATGGCTTGTTTAATGAACTTTTTATCTTTGCTTTTAATAGAAAATAAAATAATCCTGACTGCAGACACACACACACTATCCTCAGCTCATCACCATTCATGATCCTTTTTATTGTTTTCATGAAGAAACGTTGACATGTGTTGAACCTTTACCACAGTAAAAAGTTATTCAGATAGTAAAATATGGTTTAAAGGGTTCATTAAATAACCTTTTACTTGAAGAGTAAGGGGATTTTAAAGGAATTAGAGAAGGTGTGAGGGATTTCAGCTGTATATAGAACTAAACATTTACACAACCATCCCAGATACCTCTGAGCCCAGAGAAGTGGACGGCGCTTCTGGACACTGTTAACATAGGGCTTCCTTTTGGCACAGTACAGCTTTGGCTGGCGTTTGTGGATGTGACTCTGTATTGTGGTACTTGACAAAGGTTTACCGCAGTAGTCCTGAGCCCGTGTGCTGATCTGGCTTATAGATGAATGAGGATTCTTGATGCAGCGCCCCCTGAGGGGTCGGAGGTCACGGTTGTTCAGCTTAGGCTTGCGCTCTTGTCCTTTACGCACTGAAACTCCTCCAGATTCTTCAATCTTTAATGATGTTCTGCACTGTTGAAGGTGAAATATCCACATGTCTTCCTCTCTTTCTCTGAGGAGCATTGTGTTTAATCTGTTCACTCATTTTCTCTCTTATTTCTGGTCAAACTGGCGATCCTCTTCTTGATCCTCTTTCTTAATGCTGCTTTTGTACCAGATCATAATTACACTCACCTGTTGACATCACCTGTTTCACATCACATCATTAATTCAGCAGTTGACCTGATCACTGCCCTAAACTGATCCTGGCGCTGTTTCTGGAGTGTGTTGCAGAGCTAAATGATGAATATTTACAAATGAAATGACGTTGATCAGACAAAACATCAAATATTCTGTTCATTTTGTCTGTAGTCAGATACAAGGAAAAGTCAATTTAGAACCACTACTTTCTTTTTTTTATCTGTGTTTTCCATATTTGTAAAAAATCCTGTCCTTTAGGACTTTATATTTATATGACAATCCTATAAAAACACATTTATCTTGGTTTCTACAAAAATATGAATCAGCACATTTTAAACATTGATAATAATCATAAATGCTTGAGCTCCTCATAATATATTACTGATCTGATTTCTGAAGGATGCTGTGACTGAAAAAGCTAGAAAAATATCTGTTGCAATCAGTAAATACTGATATAGTATAGAAAGTATAGACGTATAGAAAGGTTTTTAATCAGAATTACTCATTTGTTGTGTTTTAAAGTTGAGTTGTGCATCAATGACGATAAGGAATTATTGATTTGAATAATGTAAACCATTAATAAAACAGCAGATACTCTCTATATATTTCTCTAATGTTTGTTCATTTAATGCACACATTAATTGATCAAATAATGGCAGTGATGTTATTTATATAGATATTTATAAAACGCTTTTTGTTCTTATATTCATATGACAATCCTAACAGCTGAAATAAATCAGTTTCAATATAAATACAGATCTGAACAGGCACAACTGTTGGGTAAAAATCATAAACGCTTGCGATCATCATCATATCAATGATTTCTGAAGGATCACGGACGAATGATGCTGAAAATACAGATTTACACCTCAACACTCAACACATTTATACATAAATGAGTGAAATTTTGGAAAAAGCTTAGAAGACAAAAATACACTCTGGGTTGTTTTAACCCAATGTTGGGTAATATGGACAAACCTAACCATTGTTTTTTAATACATATTTCATTTAATTAAAAAAAAATGACCTGTGTTGGGTTTGACCCAACAATTGTTTAAACAACCCATCAGTATTTTTAGACTGCGTCTCAGAATCAGTGAATTGCTGTTAGGATTAAACACTACTGTATAAACTATTTATGTTTTAATAAAATCTGACATTTTATTTTTCATGGAATATTTCAATTATTACATTATTTTTAAAAAAATGCTGGGTTGTTGTAACCCCATCGTTAGGTTAAAAATTGGCAAACCCAACCCAACATTACAACAACCCAGCATTTATTACAGCGCACGCATGTCGGCTAATTACATTTGATACATTATTTAATCATTTGTAAAAAAAAGAAAAAAAAAAGTACTCTTTAAAATGTTGTTGATCTGATAAATCTAATAACCCAGCATTAAATCTAATAACCCAGCATTTATTACAGTGCAAGTATGAAGGCCTTTTACATTGTTATAAATTATTTAATCATTATAAATAAAAAAATGACTCTTTGAACTTTTGTTGATCTGATAAATCACCATTTTAACCCAACGTTATGTTACAATAACCCAGCGTTCATTACAGTGCACGTATGTCAGTCTATTAAATTTCTAGAAAATATTGAATCGTTTTAAAAGTCCTTCCTCTTCGAGAGGTTGCTGATGTGCGAGTGTTTTCCAGTCAGTCTGGAAGCTGTGTGTGATCCTGCATGCTCTGCGTGAGATCGCGGCCGGGATCAGCGCCTCCACCGTCGGCCTGAGCAGCGCTGAAGCTCCGGCCTGCAGATATACCGCATATACTGCACTCCTCCTGTGCTGATCAATAATTCATGATGTCGGATCGGCTGTCCTGCGCTCGGAAATGCGCAAATGTGCGTCTGTAGGTGTGTGTGTGTGTGTGTGTGTGTGTGTGTGTGTGTGTGTGTGTGTGTGTGTGTGTGTGTGTGTGTGTGTGTGTGTGTGAGAGAGAGAGAGCGAGAGGCTCTCCAGTTACTCGCTGTCTGATTCACCGGCTGACCGGCGTCTACGGTGACCGGGAGTACAGCAGCACCTCCTGCTATAGAGACACGGCAGATCTGAGACACACACACACACACACATATAACATACACACATACATAACATACTCAAACATAACATACACATACATAACATACACACATGCATACAGATATAACATCTATATAAGTGAATGAATGAATAAATAGATAAATAAGTAGTTTATTTATGAGTAAATAAATGAAAAGTAAGCAAGTAAATCAATACATTTAAATTAAATTAAATATACATTTAAGGTGTGCAATTTAACAAACACAATCAGGGGAAAGCAGAAATAAGATGCAGTAAAAAACATACAGAAAAGGGGAACAAATCCCTGATATATCCAATACTGGAGCGCTGAATAATACAGTCAAATACAGCAACACTGCGCAGTGCAGATCAAGATCTACAGTCTGATAATTGTGGGAATATTTTATGATGAGAGGCAGATTCAGGCTCCAGGATCTACTGTAGGAACAACCAGCAGAGGGATTAACATCAACCCATGACACTGTTATGAAGAGACACTTCAGGTGGAGATCAAAGGCGGAGGGGTGTGTGTGTGTGTGTGTGTGTGTGCGTGTGTGTGTGTGTGTGTGTGTGTGTGTGTGTCGACCCCACCCCAAGTCTGTATTGTATGCCGACATCTCCCCCTCCAGGACGAGCTGCGCATGTTTCAGTGTGTGTGTGTGTGTGTGTGCGTGTGTGTGTGTGTGTGTGTGATGGATGATCTCTCTTGGTCAGGCTGTCGTGGTCGGGCTCTGGGCCATATGGAGCTGGCATATGGACTTCATATATATGAAGAGGGAGAGCAGGAGAACAACACACACACACACACACACACACACACATACATATACACAAATACACACAAACCTACACATACACAAACAAACACATACTAAAATACACAAACATACACACGTACACATGCACAAATACACATAAACATACACGCACACATATGCATACTATAGTAAGTGCATGGAAGATGTCAACACAGGCTCATTCTGAAAACGTCCCCCTGTATACATTTCTGCAGATCGTGAATTATGTATCCAGAGGTGTGTATGGCTGTATTTCATCTTTCAAATGAACGCTACAGGGCGGTATGGCCTTTCACGCTTACCAGCTGAGCGCTTACCTCTGTGTGGACGGCTTTCCCACTGTTAGCAGTTTGTTCAGTGGCTCGCCGTGTACGTCGGCAGACTTGAGATGCAGAGAGGAGTTGACCACGATGACGGGGTGCTGGGTCATATTTGACGGTCTACAGAAATCTATATAGAGGTATGTTTTCAGAATGGGCCTGGGTTGGAAGATATGTTACCACGTCAGCTTAAAGCAACAGGGTTACTCACTTATCTAAAGTAAAGTCAGCTAATCGCTCTTTACAGTGCAGTATGGTTTAGATCATATCCGGCGTTATTTGTCAAAACGTGATGTGGAAATCCTAATATACCTTTGCTGCAGTGTTTTCGGAGACCCTCCTCCACCCCAGATCCACCTGTGTTTAGATCTGCTACGGGGGTTACGTGTGTATTATGTTTGCAGCAGCAGCGTGTTATATTCTCAGACCGCATGTCTGTGTATATACTGGTAGTAGCAGCTCTCGGTACTTGCTCTGCCAGAATAATCAAAGCAGCAGCAGCGTAGCAGATCTATTCCACCAAGACCAAATACATCAACGTTGCCATCTAAATATTTATCACCATACTACATCCCAAATAGTTTAAAGAGGAACAAATTTACTCACATTTTAAGTCAATTCAGCTAATGATTGTTTTGATCATGTCTGCAGTGCTCCTCCAATAATATCCCAACGCTTCACCACAAGAAACAGCAGCATTGGGATGTAAACGGCTCTACAAAACCTCCTCGCTGGCCTGCGTTTGACACAGAGTGGCGTCGGCGGCTCCTGTAAATAGACACTGATAGAGGCGCTGCGGATTAAGATGATCTATCTGGATGTGGAAATCCCAATCACACTGTTTCCCCGGCGCTCGGGGGCCCGCGGGCTGTCGGAGCCGCCCAGGGGGTTTAATGCGATTGTTTAAAGGCCTCTTTTAATTGGCGCTTTGTCTGCACAATCCTAAATGAGCAGGGACACCCACGGCGCGGAGCGGGACGGTTTGACAGCCCCGCGGAGGATCCTGTCCCAGAAACACTCAAACCGCCAGCCGGTGACAGCGGCCCACCGACTGCACAGCTCACCAATTAAAACTCAGCTGTCAGACAGGAATATGCCATCACGCGCGCGTCTGTGGGCGTGTGTGTGTGTGTGTGTGTGTGTGTGTGTGTGTGTGTGAGTGTGTGAGTGTGTGCAGTATAATGAGTTACAAAGTAGCCAGTTACTGTATAAGTCAGGGAGTATTTTTCATTTTTACGTAATTTTTTTGTATGAATGTGTTCAGAAATTAATTGTAGAATAAATAAATAAATTAATAAATACATTTATTTATTTATTTATTTATTTATTTATTTATTTATTTATTTATTTATTTATTCGACAATCAATCAATATATATACTAATTATTGTTTATTTTAACTGTCTATGCATTGAGATAGTAATAATTAGTCAAGTAATTAAATTACGTATAGAGTAACAAGTTAAGTAATTAAAAATTGTCATTTAAATACAATTTTAAGAATGCAGTTAATAATTAATCACTTTTTGAAGTCATTTACACTGTGTGTGTGTGTGTGTGTGTGTGTGTGTGCGTGTGTGTGTGTGTGTGTGTGTGTGTGTGTGTGTGCGTGTGTGTGTGTGTGTGTGTGTGTGCATGTGCTGGTTTATCAATGCACGCGGGTGTTTTTAGCCCAAATATCCAGATGCTGTTGGCCGGCGCGCTGCGGCTCGGGTTGCGCACGCCGTGATTTGTAATTCTGAGTAATCGCTTAGGACAAGACCTTACAGCATTTTATCTGTTCGTGACTGTGGGCCAAAGTCAATACTCATCCTATAGTAATGAGTCCAGGCTTTTTATCAAAGCTCAGAGGAGTGAACCTGATGCTGCCCGGCTTCCCTTTGAAAACAGGGCAAAACGGCCAGCAGCGCACACACACACACACACACACACACACAACCAAACCAGCCCCCGTGTGGAAAATGGGCAGCAAAAATTCAGGCATTGCTGATTTCCTGCTGCACTTTTAGGGTGAAACATCAACACCTTTAGCAGGGCACCACCATACTGCATATCTACAGCCCTGCTGCACTGCAACAACAAACAAATGCTTCTCTTTCTTACTTGTTTCTAGTCCAAATATCTAAAACGTCTGAAATCAAGACGCATTTTCTAGACAAGGAGAAAATATAGTGTTGTGTTCAGGAATAATGAAGCCAGTTTTTCCTTATAACAAGCTAAATAATCTAAACATAACTACAGAAAGTAAATTATTCTCATTTCAAGCCAAAAGCAGGATCATTCTGCTGAGCTCACTGGCAGATTATTGAGCTTGTTAAGGGAAAACTCTCTTCATTTTCAAAATAAACCTTTAATACACACTTTTCTAATGAAGTTTCTTTAATTAATGTAAATAGAATACATCTAAACAGTATTTGTAATCAATACACAACATATTAATTACATATATTGTAATGTAATCTGTATTTATATAGTGTATTTATCATGTATAATCATACACCCAAAGCGCTTCACAATCATGCAGGGGGGTCTCTCCACTCCTCCACCAGTGCGCAGCTCCACTTGGATGATGTGGTGGCAGCCACAGAACAACAGCGCCAGTGCTTCACCACACACCAGCTATAGGGAGAGTGGAGAGACCATGTGAGTATGTTTACATGGACACCGATAATTCAATTTTAATACCATTAAGACAAGAGGAAACAGTGTAAACAGTGATTTTTTTAATTAATTTAATTTGATTAGGCTCATAATGGAACTAAAGAGAAGTGGAAATAAGACATGTGGAGTATGCTGAAGTGCAGTACAGACATGTAAACACCGAACTCAAACTATTACTGTCATGTAGGACTTTTCACTGTGTTTTCCGACAGGATAGTCTATACACACACGGCTGTCTGACACTGTTATCTGCACCGACTGAGTCAGTGAAGACCACAGACACCTGCATCGCCAAATGCGGAGGGTTGTTCCACCAATTCAGCGTGCAGTATTAAACTCCACTAAAGCTGCACTCTTCCAGCAGTTCATACTCACATCCAATATCTGGCTTGTCAGGGGGGCATGCAGGAAATGTTCCCGAATGAAACTGAAAGTGTCAAACTGCAGATAAAGTCCACAAATAAAAATGAAACAGCCGAAATTACATGAAACTCCAGAGGAAACGCGGATAGTGCGGTGACGCCATGATGTTAATCGAATTATGTGTTATAACATGTTAAACAGGCAGCACAGTGGCGCAGTGAGTAGCACTGTGGCCTCACAAGAAGGTCGCTGGTTCGAGTCCCGGCTGGATCAGTTGGTGTTTCTGTGTGGAGTTTGCATGTTCTCCCTGTGTTGGCGTGGGTTTCCTCTGGGTGCTCCGGTTTCCCCCACAGTCCAAACATATGCGCTATAGGGGAATTGGGTAGGCTAAATTGTCTGTAGTGTATGAGTGTGAATGAGTGTGTATTGGTGTTTCCCAGTGATGGATTGCAGCTGGAAGGGCATCCACTGTGTAAAACATGCTGGAACAGTTGGCGGTTCATTCCGCTGTGTCGACCCCAGATTAATAAAGGAACTAAGCCGAAAAGAAAATGACTGAATGACTGAATGAATGAATGAACATGTAAAAGGGGATGATGAAAGGAACATTCAATAAGCAGCACGTGTAAAGGTCTAAATCTTATTATTGTCGTAATTAGATTAAGGCGAATATGTTGTCCATGTAAGCGTAGTCAGTGATAGAGCTAATTCTGTGCATAGGGATAATTGGGAGGCCGGTAAGGGCCGATGGAGGGAATTTGGACAGAACACTGAGGTAAGCGATCAGCTGGTAGCGTGAAAAGGAGCAGCTTCATTTTAAAGACGAAAGGCAGCCATACGTACCTCTACCTACATAATTCATGATCTCCAGAAATGTATACAGGGTATGATACAGGGTGAGCCTGTGTTGAGTTTATAGATATTTGGACAAGAAACGAGACTCTCAGTAAGAAAAGCATCGTATTCTGCAGTGTACGGGCTCTGACAGTGGGATTTACATCTGTATAGCGGAGATGCATTTATGTGGTCAAATGTAAACACAGCAGAAATCAGAGAGCTGTGTGAGAGCATGAAGTGAGCATCTGTAAGGTCTTCATTTACCTCAGCTCAGGTGTGCAGCTCCTGATTCATCACATCCGCTAATCTGCACCGCCGGCGAACACGCTTATTGAAAATGTGTCTGTGTTCGTGAGCTCATGCCTCTGGACACTCTTAGCAAACACGCTAAACTCCTTCCGCTGTCACATGTGTGTGTGTGTGTGTGTGTGGGTGTGGGGGGGGGTTACACAACACATCCAATCAGCAACACAATGGCATTTGTTGTAGGCTAATAAACACAGAAGAGCTCCTCCCCTGAGTGTGAGACGGAGAACTGCTTTGTCTTTGATTAAAGCACTTTGTGACGATCACAAACACACACTCAGATCATGTGTGTGTGTGTGTGTGTGTGTGTGTGTGTGTGTGAGAGAGAGAGAGAGAGATGCTGCTTTACTGAGGGATCAGACAGAGAAAGCATACAGATGCACTTGAGGATGTTTACAGGCCAGAAGAAACCTAGGGCTGCGTCCCAAATCGCATACATGTGTGCTCTGCTCCATTTTGCAGTATAGGAGCTGCTCTTAAAGGGGAGGAGCTACTGATGGTGAAGGGGCGGAGCTGGAGATAGTGAAAGGGAGAAGCTACTGATGGTGAAGGGGAGGAGCTACTGATGATAAAGGGGAGGAGCTACTGATGATAAAGGGGAGGAGCTACTGATAATTAAGGGGAGTACATGCTGATTGTGAAGGGGAGGAGCTACTGATGGTAAAGGGGGGAGCTACTGATAATGAAGGGGAGTACATGCTGATTGTGAAGGGGAGGAGCCACTGATGATAAAGGGGAGGAGCTACTGATAGGAAAGTAGCTGCTGATTGTGAAGGGGAGGAGCTATTGATGCAAAAGGGGAGGAGCTACTGATAGGAAAGGAGCTGCTAATGGTGAAGGGGAGGAGCTGCTAATAATAAAGGGGAGGAGCCGCTGCTTAAGGGTAGGAGCTGCTGGTGAGGGGGAGGGGCTACTTATGGCAACAAATGTCTTGCTACCGATAAAGGGGAGGGGATGCTAACAATGTCCCCATTTGATAAAGAGCACTTGATGGGAGCACTTGATAAAGGGGAGGGGCTACTTCTGATGAAGGCGAGGAGCTGCTGGTGAAGGGGAGGAACTCACTCACACAAATACACACACACACACACACACACTCACTCAAATAAAGACACATAGAAATGCACACACTCACACAAATACAGATACACACTTTCTTACACACACACACACACACACACACACACACCCACACACACACATTCTGCTGGTCTCCATCTGGAAGGCAGCTCAGGAAGTCTCTTTCCCTGATGTCTGGAAACATTCACAGTCGGACTGAGATCTTCTTCTTCTTCTTCTTCTGTCATCTGGCTCATCTCCAGAACTCGGGGTTTTTCCAGCTGTCGGCCAGCGTTTAACACGCAGCATATGGCACCTAAGTACTATTGTTTGACTGGTTAATACCCCTCTCTTTCATTACGGCGGCGCACTCGTTTAATGTCAATCGTGCTGAAAGAAGCGCATCTGAAAGAAGCCATGAAGAGACGAGCGATGACACTCACATTCACAGTCGGAGAGTTCGCAACACGCACCATCTGTGTGTTTTCCACTAATTAGTCTAAATGGATATAAATATTAAGGAAAGTGTTTCCAATGACAAGCTGTTTCCCGTGTCTGCGTCAGGCCTGTTTTCCTCGCTCCAGCTCAGCGATGTTCAGAGCTAGGGGAGAGCTGCTAATCCTAAAAAACGTTCTGAAACTTACCACAAATCTTGACGTGGCACTCAGGAATATGTTTAAAGGCAGCATGAACCAGAAGCTGTGACCGTTTTATATTCGTATTGTGATGCAGTTCCTAGAGAAACAGAATATTACATGAGTAAACAGTGGGCGGGGCTTGTTTTTTTTTTACTACGAGCTGATTGGATGTAGTAAAGTAGGCGTGTCATTCAGATGGGGAAAAGGGTTTGGGGAGAGTTATTACAGCCTAACAGACTCCTCCTCCTCACCATTTCTGTTTGCTGTCATAGAAATGATGACTGGAGGGGTGTGGTTAAATATGTTAGCCCCGCCCAATACCTCAAAATTTAACTGAAGCAAACAGGAAGTGCATTTTCAGATGTTAATTTTAGATTACAAGGGCAAACTATTGTTTTGTTCTTAATGACATGCACAGATGAATTGTTCTACACATAACTAGCAATGTGAACTAACTAAATCAATATGGTTAAGTTTGATTTTGTTTGTACTTTAACATAAGTCCATGTGATGCGATATCATGAACGTGATGTAATGAAGAGAATAACCAACCCATTAGAAATAGGAAAACAGTGTGTTATGACATGCACTTAAAGATTCATCATATAACTCAGGGTATCCAACACGATCTCATGGCACGTCTCGTAATGTTTTTGATTTAGTAAAGCAGCTGAAGTGCATCATTTAATATAGTAGAAAGCTCATTCGTTCAGTGTATGTGGAGGGGTGTGGCTTACACAGAATGCGCTTTCCTCTCCAAAGTGCTGCTTTTTTATTGTTTTTCAATGTAAACACACACTTGATGGGTGTGTGTGTGTGTGTGTGTGTGTGTGTGTGTGTGTGTGTGTGTGTGTGACTGTTATGCTCACGTCTTGCATCATTTAAAGCACCGCAAACGTGAGCATTGTGTTTATTAGTCACCGTGTCAAGTTAAAAGATCTTCAAATTTAACACACAGCAGTGCTCATCACTGTTAGTTCCATAGCAGTGGACCAATCAGAAAGGCTCGGAGGCGGGGCCATTGCAAGCTTCTGTTTATCGTAAGGAGTGCAGTTTATATTCTGTTTATTGGCATCACAACTGTTTTATTTACCGTTATATCATGCTGGATGAGCTGCTCATTGTGGCTAGATATCCCAGCCTGATCTCACGAGGAAGCGTAACTATTTTAGTGGCTAATTCCTACAAATTCATACGATCTCATTCGTACAATTTGCTCATCCCCCTATGACGGTTGGGTTTGCTCATCCAACAAAGACCAATCGTCGTTGGGGGATGAGCAAATCGTACTAAATTGTATGAAAGCGATTGTACGAATTCCTCGGAATTAGCCACTACACATAACATACTGTATTCCTATAGGATTTAGCCACTAAACTGACAAAATGTGATATCTGCACTCCTTACGATAAACAGCAGCTTGCAATTGCAGTGGCCCCGCCTCCGAGCCTTTCTGATTGGTCCACTGCTATGGAACTAACAGTGATGAGCACTGCATTATCAGTAATGTGTAAAGTGCTTTGGGAAATATCCAGAAAAGCACTATATAAATGTAAGGAATTATTATTATTATTATCAATATTATTATTATTATTATTATTATTATTATTATAAAAAATGATATTAAATTGTTCATATGGCAGCATTAACAACAGAGCACTGTAGTCTCTCTCTGTGAAAATAGAGGAATACTAATGGAAAAATACAGCACAAAGACATGCTGTTTGGATTTTGGGAGAGTCCTTTACACAGAAATGTGCGCTTGTGATGATGTTTTACAGCCTGCTTATACAATCATTTGAATGGCAAATAATATCTATAGCTTATGTTTTTGTAATTAGTAATATCAATGAAGTAAAATGTGGTGTATCTGATCACAGGAGGGCAAATAATTGTGGTAAAACTGTTTAAAACCATTTTATTACATAGATATTTAAAATAATATACAGTATAATTTGCATCATATATTTATATATATCTAAATATAAATAAACATTTCCTCAGATATATGCATGCATGTGTCTACACACACATAAACACACACAAACACACACACACACACATCTTTGCACACTGATATATATATATAGTTTTTAATATTTATGAGTTTGATGGTTTATTTTGAAACTCTGGATCATCACGTGACTCTGGTCAGATTGAAATGTTGTTTAATCCCCTGTGCTGTTGAGCACAGTCACATTCATTTTACACACACTTTGGCTCTGGAGGGCCTGTAAGTACAATCCTCTGTATCCCCTCGAGGGCCTGTGGGTAAAATCCCCTGTATCCCCTCGGGAGCCCATCCTGTTAACCCTCACCCAAACAAAACCACATCCAATTAGCCTCATCCGACATGTATCTCCACGCACACGCTTATCAATCATTATTCATATTGATTACGCACTCAAGAGGAAAGCTGGCATTGATTGCTGAAAATTAGCCAGAACAAAACAAAGAGAGAGAGGCGACTGAGTTAGAAACCCATGCCGTGTTTATTTTATTACAGCCTGGAGGTGTTTTTTTCTGGAGCGCTTGTCAAAGTTTGATCCGCTGTCTGCATCTCTGACCCGCTGTGTGTTTCCTGACCCACTGCTGACCGTTTGACCCAGAGAAGCTTCGCATCCTTGACCCAGCAGAGCCTTTGGAGGAGTAAACGCGACGGCATCAAACGTCCAGGATCGTCTCCACAGGCTCTCGTTAGTGTTTCTGTCTCCCACATCAAATATTTACAGCGCACGCAACGGTAAATAAGTGATGAAAACGGCAGATCCTCTCACTGATGAAACTGCAATTACTGCTGCAGCTCTGGGTCACATGCGCTCATGGACTAAATGCTCAGCTCAAATAATACAATACAATTAAAATAAAAAGCCTTTTGCCTTTGTTCAGAGTTTAGTAACACTTCACAATATAGCTCAGCTGAGAAAAAAAGGGATTGTGTAATATATAATAAAATATAGGGGCGGCACGGTGGCTCAGTGGTCAGCAAGGTCGCTGGTTTGAGTCCCGGCTGGGTCAGTTGGTGTTTCTGTGTGGAGTTTGCATGTTCTCCCCGTGTTGGCGTGGGTTTCTTCCGTGTGCTCAACTAAATTGGTCGTAGTGTATGAGTGAGTGTGGATGAGTGTGTATGGGTGTTTCCCAGTACTGGGTTATGGCTGGAAGGGCATCCACTATGTAAAACATCTGTTATAATAGTTGGCGGTTCATGACGATGTGGCGACCCCTGATAAATAAGGGTCGATCTTATTTTGATGTCCAATAATGACGTGAAATGACGTTAATATTTGGTTGATTCAAGGTTGTGCTGGAAAGTGACCAAAATCCAACTTCAAACCAACATCTTTAACCAGGGGTGTCCAAACTCAGTTCTGGAGGGCCGGTGTCCTGCATAATTTAGCTCTAACTTCCTTTAACACACCTCTCTGGAAGTTTCTATTGTACCCTTGATTAGCTGGTTCAGGTGTGTTTAATTGGGTTTGGAACTAAAATATGCAGGACACCGGCCCTCCAGGACCGAGTTTGGACAGATCTGTCTTAAACCAACATTATATTGACGTCAAATACTGACATTTATTCGTCAGGTATGGCAACCAAAATCCAACATCTGATAGACGTCACAGTGGTAACGTCCACACAACGTCAAGCTGTACATCATTAGACGTTGATATTTGGTTGATTTTAGGTTGGATGTTGGACACTGACAGCCTGACGTTGAGTTCTGACGTCAACATGTTTTTCATTTCCAAACAAAATGCAACGTCCCCATGACGTTGGAGTACAACGTCAATCTGACATCATGTAGATGTCTTGTGCCTGCTGGGTGTTTAAGGCCATTTGGGTCATCATACAGTAAACATCCGTCATCTTCTCATCAGTGACATCATCTAAACAGTCTCTGGGTCATTGTGTGTAAAGATTTTGGGCATCTTCTTGGACACTTTTAATGCTTCTAAACAGTTTGCTGCTATTATAAATCACCATGTCTTGAGGTAGTTTATTATGATGTGATTTACCTTCTGTGTGTGATGTGATTGGACAGGAATCACAGGACTGATTTCTCTAATCTCCATAGACAAGAAGAAATAAAGTAGTGACTGCGGATTAAAGGAAATGAGTGGAGTAAAAGTACCGATACAGCACTAAACATGTACTCAAGGGAAAGTAAAAGTACACATTTATAAAACTACTCAGTAAACTATAATTCCTGAGAGAAACTACTCAATTACAGTCGTTTGAGTGTTTGTAATTCGTTACTTTACACTGATTATAACAGTTTTTAAATCCACAAACCAGCCAATGAACACTCTTTATTAGGTGAAGCAGTGATATTTAATCATATTTATTCTCATATTATTTCTGAAAGTGAAAGATTATTCTGCTTTACATGAGCACCATACAATTTCAGTTTATCCAGTGAGTTAAACTCCAGATTCTGTTTAATTAATCATTAAATCTGAGACTGTGATAATTAAACGTACTGTTTTAACTGAAGAAACATGGATCTGTCATGCATTCGGTTTCTCTTAGATTTATTTTAAAACAGTATTCAGCACAGGTTATCTAGTGAACAGTGTTGTGTGTGTGTGTGTGTGCAGCTGATGGGTAATTCAGACACACACACACACACACATCCGCATCGCTGTCTTTACAGCAGTCATTGATAATTAGGGCTCTTTCCCTGATTCTCGCAGGAAAGAAAGAGGAAATGGATCCTCCTCCAAGAGCGTCCTGCGGGGTTTCATTCTGCGGACATCACTTTTTTGGGTCAGCGAGTTAATGCTAAAAATATGTCCTGCCAAGACCCCTGCATTTATCAGGGTGGGTGTTGTGTGTCAGGCTCAGCGTGTGTAATTCTCAGCGGGACTCTCTGCTGAACACCAGTATTATGTGTGCTGTGATATAGTCTGCTGCCTCGCTACACACTGCAGTGGTAATTAGACAAGCTCCTGCTCACTTCTGAGTGATCACTGACCCGTCAACACCTGAAGACCACCGCTGCGGCTGACCACTCATGCTGAGGTCAAACACTGCGTCAGGAGATACAGAGAGCTGCTACTTTACTGAATAATCACTCACACACACACACACACACACACACACACACACACACACACACACCGCTCACACTGATTTAGAAAACACACACTCCAGGATGAACAGGAGACACATCTACGGGATGATCACTGAGACACGAGGAACACCTAAAACAGCTGCCTAGCAACACCCTGGAAACCAGTCAGAATGAGCTAACAACACCCTGACAACCACTCTTGGGCACTGAGTAACCGCCTACTGTAGTAACATCCTGTCCACAATTATACCTGACCAACAAAAATACCTTAGCGATACACTCCAACATCCGTCAAGCAACACCCTGGCAACTGCTTAGTAACACCATGACAACCATTCTGAACACTCTGGAACTGATCTAGCAACACCCTGACAACAATACTAAATACATTCTGGCAACACACTCCAACAGCCACCAAGCAACATCCTGGCAGCCACTCTGAATTGTCTAGCAACCACCTAGGAACACCATGGCAACCACTCTGTACATTCTTGCAACCATCTACTGTAGCAATGTCTTGTCAACAATACAAAACCACCAAGCAACACCCTCACAACCACTCTGAAAACTCTAGAACCAACCTGGCAACCACTCTGAAAACTCTATAACCAGCCTGGCAACCACTTGGAACACTCTAGCAACCACCTATTAACACCGTGACAACAATTCAAACGCCTTAGAAATACAATCCAACATCTACCAAGCAAAACCCTGGTGTATGGTGTTGCGGATGGAAGTAAAGAGTGGCGTTTGGGCCCCTAATGATATCTCTGGGCCCTTAGAATCATCTTAATCCGCCCCCATCGCCAACCCCTCCCTCCCTGTCTAACAACCACTCAGAATGCCTGTCTAGAAACACCTTGGCAACCAACCACGTCAGAGCATCTGTGAGTGTTAATCATTGTGTCAGTGATGATCAGAGAGCACCAGGAGGAGTGTGTGTGTGTGTGTGCGCGTGTGTGTGTGTGTGTGATGTGCAGGGACACCGCAGGCCAAACACTGCATCACACACTGATGAAGCAGACATGAGCTCCACAAACACACCTCACACCTGCCCTCGGGCTCAAAGATGCCCCTGGAGAAAACACTGTGATGGGGAGAAAAACACCTGTGTGAGATCTGAGGACACACACTACAAGAGCAACAACCTCTAGACCAGAGTTTAAAGGAACAACACACTTGTCACACATCCCCTAGAGGGAAACGATTGAGTTGAACCATTTCTGAATCCATTCAGCAGATCTATGGGTCTGAGGAGAGCCCTTTTAGCTTAGCTTAGCATAAGTCATTAAATCGGATTAGACCGTTAGCATCTCATTATAAAAATAACCAAAGAATCTCAATAATATTGCTTGACTCTTCTGTAGTTACATTGTGTACTAAGACAGAAAAGGAAACGCTTTCTAGGTTATTTTATGCAAATTCTCTCTGGTGGGGACTATTTTCAGAAGCTGCGTAATATCACTGCACTTCTGAAGCCACGGTGCGACAGCAAAATCCCTTGATTATCTAGCCAGAATGAGAGTAGAGTTCTTAACCATATCAGCCTAGAAAATAGCAACTTTTCATTTTCTGTTAAAAAAAAAGTGAATTATCTAAACTCTTTGGTCATTTTTGAGCCAGATGCTAATGGTCTAATCCAGTTCAATGATTTATGCTAAGCTAATACAAAACGTGTTCCCACCAGACTCAGATTGGCTGAGTGGATTTAAAAAAAATTGGTAAAACTCAACTGTTTAACTCTAAGGGTGCTGTAAATGAGCCTATTTCCAAAAAAGGTGCAATGTTCTTATGCAGAATTCAGAAACAATCGTTATTAGCGATTATTGATGAGCAACACCCTGACAGCAATTTAAATTCACCATGGCAACCACCCAGAATGCACTAACAAATGAATAAGCAAACTTGTGAGAGCCGTCTAGAACACTCCAGAAACAGTAACAAAACAAAGTGCAATAATCCAAACTCTTTGGTCATTTTTGAGCCAGATGCTAATGGTCTAATCAATTCAATGATTTATGCTAAGCTAAAGTTGTTTCCGCCAGACCTGGAGATCACCGAATTGATTAAAAAATGGTTAAAACCCTATTGCTCAACTCTGGGGCTGCTGTAAAATCAGCCTATTTCCAAATACAACTTAAGTGTTCCTATGTAGAATTCAGAAATAGTTATTAGCGCCACAAGTGGCCGTTCAGTGAACTGCAGTCATATTTATTTCTCATACACACAGGACCTTTTTCAGTGCTTGATTTGAAAGCACTAGAAATTGTTTGTACTTTATTATAAGCTTTTTGGCAATAAATAGTGATTAAATCATGAAATTCATCCATATACCTTGTTTAGGCCTTCAAAATGATTATGTTATACTGGCCAAAATCACAGAGAGCGGATGATGAGGATCTGTACAGCAATTTAGGCTTCAGAGACTCATGACTGAACGCATTCATGAAAACAAGAGCATTTACGAGCTTTAGACTCTGGCTACAATCTGACGGGCTTTCCATAACTCTTCCAGTCATTTCTAGATGAGTAGAATAATTTTAAACAGACCGTACTCACAAAGAGCCGCTGTCTTATAGCTGAGCAACCAGGAAAATGCTGCATTTACTACACACATGTCTAGCAGGATCTGCTTATATTGTGTTCTAGGAGGAACTTTTCTTTCGGACCTTTTCCAGTTAACATATCTACATGCTTTAATCAAGATACATTAGCTGGAGAAGAGAGAACAGCACATTACATATTGTTCCTGAAAAGTGTCAATGTTTCTGCATTTGGAGTGTTTTGAGCCTAATGTGAACTTTTAAAGTGTAATTTTGTAGATTAAATACCTACCATACTTGTGTCAAGGTAAACTACACAACTATAAGACACATAAAGAGGTGTTATGCAGAATCATTCCCACATAAAACTAAAAATCTATAGGAATTTCTATTAAAGGGGCGGCACGGTGGCACAGTGGTTAGCACTGTGGCCTCACAGCAGGAAGATCGCTGATTCGAGTCCCGGCTGGGTCAGTTGGTGTTTCTGTGTGGAGTTTGCATGTTCTCCCCTAGTTGGTGTGGGTTACTTCCAGGTGCTCCGGTTTCCCCCACAGTCCAAACACATGCGCTATAGGGGAATTGATCAACTAAACTGGCCGTAGTGTATGAGTGTGTGTGTGAATGAGTGTGTATGGGTGTTTCCTAGACCCAGTGCCGGGTTGCGGCTGAAAGGGCATCTGCTGTGTAAAACTTATGCTGGAATAGTTGGCAATTCATTCCGCTGTGGCGACCCCTGATGAATAAAGGGACTAAGCCAAAGGAAAATGAATGAATACACTCGCCGGCCACTTTATTAGGTACACCTTACTACTACTGGTGGACCCCTATTTGCCTTCAGAACACCCTTAATCCTTGGTGGCAGAGATTCAACAAGGTACTGGAAATATTCCTCAGAGATTTGCTCCATATTGACATGATAGCAAAATCGTGACAACCATACAGAACACCCCAGAAACAGTAACAAAAAAAAGTCATTTTTGGACCAGATGCTAATGGTCTAATCCGATTCAATGAATTATGCTAAGCTAAGCTAATAGTGTTTCCGCCAGACCTGGAGATCACCTGAATGGCTTAAAAATGGTAAAACTCTATTGCTCAACTCTGGGGCTTCTGTAAAATCAGCCTATTTCCAAATACAGCTTAAGTATTCCTATGCAGAACTCAGAAGTAGTTATTAGCGTGGTCATTCAGTGAACTGCAGCCATATTTATTTCTCGTACACACAGGGCCATTTTCAGACTCTAGGAATTTTTCGTACTTTATTTATAAGCTTTTTATCAATAAAAAGTGATTAAATCATGAAATTCAAACATGTAATAAAATAAAAGAATTTATTTCTAATCACTGATTTCTTTTCTTTCTAATATTAGACTAGATATTCTTCAAGACACTAGTATTCAGCTTAAAGTGACATTTAAAGGCTTCACTAGGGTAATTAGGGTAAAGTTAGGGTAATTAGGCAAGTCATTGTATAACAGTGGTTTATTCTGGAGACAATCCAACACTAATATTGCTGAAGGGGGCGAATAATATTGACCTTAAAATGAGTTTAAAAAATACTTTTATTCCAGCCAAATAAACAAGACTTTCTCCAGGAAAAAATCTATTATCGGTAAACAAGTCAAAAACGATTCATTTGAATCTTCCCTGTCTGTCTGTGGTCGGATCAGAGCTGGATCTGTTCTCCTCTCGAATCTGCTCTCCTCTCGACCCTCCGCTGCTGCAGCTTCATCTTCTGCCCTCTGAACAACTGTTTCTGGGGTTTTAATTAGAGCCTGTGCTCCTGGAGTCGTCTTTCTCCCAGGGGACGCATGTAATTATTACCGCCACTGTCACCTGACTGACGGCCATTACGGCTCCAGAGACACAGTCCACTGCTGCTGGAGCCCAGAGCTCAGAGCATGAAAGTCCCTAAAGTACACATGAAATCAAATCGAAACATACTGATTTAGTCAGAACACATTGCTAGTTTGTGCAGAACAATTCATCTGTCCAACTGATCAAAATAGTTTCCTTGCGAGGCTGTATATTTCAGATAAATGCACAGATAAAGTAGTTCCGGCAGATTTTGAGTGCTTTACAGCTCCATATCACTACGCTGAATGACTTGAGGTATTTCACAGCTACAATAGTGTCTAATATGTACTAATATGCAGCATTTAGAGTTTACAATGAGTTTACACTGATGTACCGCAGGGCTGTGCTTTAGTACCGGCCTGTTTTTCAGGAAGTGAGTCTGTATGGATGAGTTGCGTTTCACAACAGCTCATCACTCCACCATTGTTTCACATTTAGATGCATCTATCAGCATAACTCATGCAGGATAACTGTCAATAGACCTCCTGACTTATTCATGTCATATCAGGCTCGTAACACTCAACACGTGTGGCTTCTCTATGACTGACAGCTCTCAATGTACTGCGCTATCGATCTGCTGCGAAGTGCACCGGGATCAAAAGTTTGCCTGCAAATACAAAATAAATCAAGCCGGACAGTGGAACAATATGTGCCGCTGATAAAAAATGCATGAGCTTTTGAAAAGTACGGAAGGTGCTGAAACTTTTCCGGATTAAAAGGGAAGGGAGAGAGCAAGACGGCGGAAACCATCTGTGTAAGAGATTGAAGATTCACACTGATGATCAGCACCACAGACAGAAGCAGAGCACACTCATCTAGGCTTCAAAATGCTAAATCACATCTCTATAGCACGATATAGGTCATCTCATATCCTGATGAGAAAGGGCTAAAGTACATCTAAGAGTTGTTATTGCAGAATATAAGTCTGACAGGTTATCAGCAGCTCGACTGAAGGCTTTATTCTGTGAAAACAACCGGCTGGATGTGCTTTATCCTGATTATTACACCACTACTTGCCACAAAACATGACAATTAGACACAACATTGTTCTGAGCTTTAATAGTTTATTAATTCTTTAACACACAGAGCTGACAGAAACAGCTGATGGAGTATACACTAACCTGCGCATTATTCAGACACTAGATGGAGACAAACAGACTAAAACAGCTGATGGAGTATACACTAACCTGAGCATTATTCAGACACTAGATGGAGACAAACAGACTAAAACAGCTGATGGAGTATACACTAACCTGTGCATTATTCAGACACTAGATGGAGACAAACAGACTAAAACAGCTGATGGAGTATACACTAACCTGCGCATTATTCAGACACTAGATGGAGACAGACTAAAACAGCTGATGGAGTATACACTAACCTGTGCATTATTCAGACACTAGATGGAGACAAACAGACTAAAACAGCTGATGGAGTATACACTAACCTGAGCATTATTCAGACACTAGATGGAGACAGACAGACTAAAACAGCTGATGGAGTATACACTAACCTGCGCATTATTCAGACACTAGAGGGAGACAGACTAAAACAGCTGATGGAGTATACACTAACCTGCGCATTATTCAGACACTAGATGGAGACAAACAGTCTGATTGACTGATGAACTAAAACAGCTGATGGAGTATTAGTCTCTATTTTAGAGGTCGCCACAGCAGAATGAACCGCCAACTATTCCAGTACATGCTTTATGCACACCAACATGGGGAGAACATGCAAACTCCATACAGAAATGCCAACTGACCCAGCCGAGACTCGAACCAGCGACCTTCTTGCTGTAGGCCACGGTGCTAACCACTGAGCCACCGTGCCGCCAGATTTTTAAAGTTTTATCTCATTGTTTTCAGCATTTAGTTGATGCATACATGTCAAAATGTCCTGAAATTGACATACTGTATGTAGTCACGTTCATGTATTTATTACTAACAGACAGCTCAATAGTCATATAACTCTGATAAACTGTGAGCTGTGATGTGTGAAGTGCAGGTTAGTTTCTGGTGTGTTCACTCTGCTTTATCTGCCTCGTCAACCTCTAAATCCAATGAAGCTGTATTGGCGAAGGATGTGCATTCACTGGATTTACGTCCATCAGTATTAACATATGAGATGTTTCACTTTCATTAACGCCAGCGCAAACTCCCGCCGCTCTGATAAGGCTGGGTTAATCTGGATTTTACTTGCATTTAATCCACGGTGCTGTTAAATCTATCCCAGATTTATGATTATCATTGAGCTCAGCTTTAATAAGTCTTGCATTCAGAGGAGAACCACTGGAATCTTCAATACCACTCAGGACATGAAGAGTTTAAAGATGGAAAACGCTTTGATTAGTTCATCCTAAAAAAAATTAAAATGTTGGGTTATTGTATCTCAATGTTGGGTCAGATAATTACAATCCCAACTTTGGGTTAGTTTTGTTTTACTAATTTGCTATTAAATTTGAATTCAAATTAAACTTTTTATTTAAAAAAGTTCATTCATTGGGTCAAATAAGGACAAATCCAACTTTTTAAAGTTCAGTTTGAAGTTCATTTACAAAATAACCCAATGTTGGGTCAAATAAAGATTAACTCATCATAGTTTTTATTCAGTTTAAATTTAACTTAAATTTAATTTAAAAATAACCCAATGCTGGGTCAAATAAGGACAAACCCAGCTTTGTTTTTAATCAAGTTAAATTTAATTTAATAAATAACCCAGTGATGAGTTGAATAGGAATAAACCCATCTTTGTTTTTTATTTATATTCAATTTAAATTTAAATAATATAAATAAATACCTCACTGTTGGGTCAATTAAGCACAAACCCAACTTTTTAAATTCAATATAAATTAAATTTAAAAATAACCCAATGTTGGGTGAATTAAGAATTAACCCAACATAGTTTTTTGTTTAAATTTAATTTAATATTAATATAAAAAATAATCCAATGCTGGGTCAAATAAGGACAAACCCAGCTCTGTTTTTTTATTCAAGTTAAATTTAATTAAATAAGAATTAGAATAAGAATTAACCCAACTTTGTTTTTATATTGACTTAAATTTTATTTAAAATGTTATTTAAAAAATAGCCAAATGTTGGGTCAAGTAAGGACAAACCCAGCTTTTTATTTACTTTTTTTTTTTATTCATATTGAATAATTGTTTAAAAAATAAATTGAATTCAAATTGAATAAACAAATAACCCAATGTTGGGTCAAATAAGTGAATTACTTTTAATTTAAATTATTAGTATTAACCCAGTGTTGGATCCAATTAAGGACAAAGCCATCATTGGGTTGTTTTATTATTAAATTTAAACTTAACTCTTTTTTTACCCTACAGGTCTGGTTTATCCATCTATGATTTACCACTGGGTTACAAAACCCAATATTGTCTAGACTGTACAATTAGAAAAGAGCCTTTTCAAGTCTTAGTACCCACAGTTCCCTTCAATAGGCCTCTCCTGTGTCAATGGGGCAGCTCTGGGCAGCTTTCAGCTTTTCTTCAGACGTGGTGAGCAACACGCTTCTACCACACACTCACCTTGTGCTGTGACCCATTAAAGACCGTCGTAATGTCAACC